>NC_041384.1:403350334-403357435 GCF_002162155.2 Triticum dicoccoides | reverse complement strand
GGGGCAGATATTTGGGGGAGTGTGGGGGGTGTCGGTGGTTGACTGGGGGAGTGGGGGGTTATGGGGTGCGGGGGGTTGGGCCGGCCTGGTGGGTCGTGGCCCAGTTGGGCCGGTGGCCTGCTGGGCCGGAGCCACGGGGGTTTTCTTTTCCCCTTTTTTTGTTTTACTTTTTTTGGTGTTTTCTCTCTTTCTTTTATTTCCTTTTCTGTTTTAATCCATTTTAAAATACTTAGGCACTTTATGAAAATGTTTTTATTACACCATAATTAAAGATGCAAATTATGGCACCGCCCGAACATTTTTGTTTTAATTTCTGAAAACTTTTATTATTTAACTTTATTTTAAATTTAAATTTGGAATTGGACCGGATTCAAACCAACGCGAGTTTAACAACAGTAATCATGATGACATGGCATCATTAGCAGGGAATTACTGTAGCTTAATTACTCCGGGCGTCACAATTCTCCTCCACTACAAGAAATCCCGTCCCGAGATTTAAGTGCGGAAGTAAAGAGTAACTTTGGGAGAACTGGCCCTTATAGGGTTAATTATCTGATGAACAATTCGGGGGATGTGGCAGGAGTATCTCTCGAGTTGAAACTTAAGAAAACATCAAGAGCAAAATATGAAGGTACAATAGGAAGTTTCAAGCGAATGGACAAATGATCGATACCTGAATAGAGTGTGAGAAGGGGGTTCAAAGCATCAAGAATAGATCATCTCTCAGAAGGTGGCTCGTGACATGATACGAAGCCAAGTGGGAGGAATAACCTTAGAAACAGGGGGTACAGGAGAGTCAGGTTTCGATCCTGTGGAACTATGGGTTATGGGCCCGCCATGTGGGTTAAAAGTAGGAAGAGTGCTGACATCTTGCACGATTATGATAGCAAGGCATGTCAGAGGGTAGCCTGTCAGTTATGTCGGCAACAACGTTGGTACCAAGGGCAAGGGACGAAGAGAACCATTTTCCTGCTCGTTGAACGAGGCGGACCAATAGGCAAAGTTCTCGTCCATCGGTGGCTACCGGAATGCCACCATCAATAGTAACAGGCGTATTCTGACCAAGTAGTACATCGAGGTGTTTATAAAAGCAGTGACATATTACTTCTTAGATCATATAAACCTCAAGAAGGTTAAACAGAACAATGGAAAGCAAAATGTGATTATCAGATTAAACAGAACAATGGAAAGGAAAATGTGCTTAAACACATATTTCAGTGGTATATCCTTCCCAAGAACAAGCAGAGTATGATATCCAATACCGGATAGAAGGTAGAAAACCACTTAGGTAAGGGGAGAGAAATTTCATGACGTTACCCATCAAGTGGTGTTTGGGTAATTGAGCAGGAAACATTTAGCATTGGGCTCGTTGAAAATCGGAGTACCACAGACAAGCTTCGAGATAGCATTGACATGGTTTCAAGAAAAGGTCAAACTTTGGATACACCAAGGACCCATCAGAAACAACTTAGAAAATAAGTCATACCATTTTAGCAGGGAAAAGATGAGGGTGTGGTCGACGGGCTCAGTAACAATCCATCGACATGTCGAAAAGGATGTTTTCCCGAAATTAATATCAACAAGTTTGTGTTGGGGAAGGCAAGAATGTTGTCGATGATAACATAAATCATCGAGGGGAAGGATTGTATTTCTCCTCATGAATTTGATTGATATCCTGGAAAAGCTCAGAATGTTGATGATGATCACGACACATTTGTCGAGAGAATTCATGAAGATGTAATCAGTCGGCGATGACATCTAGTCAAAGGAATGATGAAGCGAAAGGTTATTTGAACCATGGGTACGACACAATCTCGAAATTAAGCTTGCTGTTCAAGGCAAAATAATAAGATGAGGAAGATCGACGTAAGCTTAGCTCATCGTCGGAAGTTGCTCCGGGCATAAGGACCAGGTAGCACAGTTAAAAGGTTGACATGATAAAAATATAGCCGTTCAGGCTAGGAATGATGTGATGGGGTAGAAAGCTTCCCAGTATCAAGTACTAGGTGTAATGCCAGAAGGTATATCGGAGTAGAGGTTGGACGGGGGAATGATTTGCAGAGGATAAGTAATCGTAACTTACCCAGTAAATGTGATCAAGGAGGAAATATGGTCGGGACCATAACTGCAAGGGATCAAAATTACGATACCAGAAGAATATTCAAATGATTAAATATCCTTGTAAGAAGCTTTCATGATAAGTCCCACACCGTGTCCATGGACATGAACACAAGGTTCAGGATCGACTCCCACTTCTACAATGCATAACCTTTCATTTTACTTCTCGCTCTTGTTGAAACTGTAGTATTGAAATTTTATTTGACGAAAAGCCAGTAGAGTATAACCCGCATAACTTTTGAGTTCACACAGATTAGGGAAGGCATAGGTTCAACCCATCGGGGCATCTTAGGAACATATATCATAAATTCCAAGAATAAATAACACAAGCTCGGTAGTAGAGCATGCTTGAGAAAGCGGAGGATACAATTTACCAAAAGCATTATGTATCCGAGGAAAGGCTCACAAGCTTATTGAATATGAAGGACATTGTCGGATAAAAATCCGAAAAAGGGGGGTTTGCTGGTCCACAAGGGATCTAATGTGAGCATCAGTACTCAACAAAAGGGAGAAAGAATGCAAGGAGATCAGATTATAGAAACAACTGACTAACTCAAGCTCAATTGCAAAGGATTTATGAATTCCATGACAAGGGATCAGAAGCAAAGCTCTGATTAGGGATGGATAGTTAGAATAGCCTTAGGGGTACAATCGATGGCGATTTGATTGATTGAGATTTAGCACATGTTAAAATGACGTTTGAGCTGGAAGGATGAATTCTACGACCTGCTTGAGGATTGCAAGCATTTGCAACATATTGTATCAGCGGACTCAAAATGATAATGAAAAAGGCTGACAATAAGATTACTAGACTTATGGTATTAACCATAATGCCAGCAAGCAGGAAATTCAAGAACAATAGGCTGTTGAGGATTTTCACAAGAACGAATGGTATTATGAAGACATTTGTGAAGTACAAGAATCAACTAAGGGTGAGCGGATACTCGATAGGTGCACAAAGTTATCCGTAGGGGTATTCAGATGACAAGGAACTGCAAGGCAGTAAGCTCAAAGGATTCTCGGAAAAGGAGAGCAGTTCAGGGCATCTTGTAATAACAAGATCAATGGGATAGAATGTAAGATTGGTAAGTGTTTGTAGTTATCCATAAGGATATTTCGGTGGTAGGGAATTGCAAAGGCAACAGGCACAAAGTCTCGAGAGAAAATCGTCGAGTATCTTCGGAATCTTCTGATGCAGCAGGCGATCATCTGAAATAAGGGGCTCTCCGGGCGAATGTGATCACGAGATCCTAATGTTCGAGTTAGTAAAACCATTTAACCCGAATAGAAGAGAGATTAGGGTCCCAGAGTATAGACGAGGAGTAAAGGATCCTAATACCACCCATATGGCGACGTGGGTCCGTAAGACACACAGCCAATGTTAGTAAAAGTTTTTCAGTGACTAGACTCAACTTCGGCCAAGGAGTTGGCAAGGGGGTTACCTACAGGCAGTCGGCTCTGATACCAACTTGTGACGCCCTCGATTCAATCGTACACTAATCATACATGCAAATGTGTACGATCAAGATCAAGGACTCACGGGAAGATATCACAACACAACTCTAGACACATAATAAAATAATACAAGCTTTATATTACAAGCCAGGGGCCTCGAGGGCTTGAATACATAAGCTCGAAAACAAAAGAGTCGGCGGAAGCAACAATATCTGAGTACAGACATGAGTTAAACAAGATTGCCTTAAGAAGGCTAGCACAAAAGCAACAATGATCGAAAAGGCAAGGCCTCTTGCCTGGGATCCTCCTAACTACTCCAAGTCATCAGCGGCCGTCACGTAGTAGTAGGCACCCTCGGGGTAGCAGTAATCTTCAGTGGTGTCGTCTGGCTCCTGGGATTCGTCATCTGGTCGCAACAATCGGGTATGGGGAAAAGCGGTAGCAAAGCAACCGTGAGTACTCATCCAAAGTACTCGCAAGACTTACATCAGATCTAAACTTAGTATGCATCTGTATCAAAGGAATGGGTTGTATTTGTGGACTAAACTACCGAATGCCAGAAGGGAAGGGGAAAGCCTAGCCTATCGAAGACTAGCATCTTCTGGAAACCACCATCTTGCAGCAACAGGAGGGAGTAGAGTAGCATAAAGTAAAGTAGTAGAAGTGTTATCAACCTCGGCCAGAGATCCTTTCTCGACTCCCTGCGAGAAAGCAATCCCAGAGCCATACTATCCAGTTATCATCTCATATCCAAGTCTCATCACAATCCATTTCTCATCACAAGTATCCATTTCTAGTTGTATCGATCGGGATACAACTCCAAGTGTCTGTTACCGTAGGACAGGCTATCGATAGATATTTTCTTCCCTGCAGGGGTGCACCAACTTACCCACCACGCTCGATTAACTCCGGCCGGACACACTTTCCTGGGTCATGCCCGGCCTCGGCCAAACAATACGCCGCAACCCGACCTATGATTAATAGAGAGGCTAGCACACCGGACTAAACCTATGCCCCCAGGGGTCATGGGCCATCTCCCCGGGAACTCCTGCACGTTGCGTACGCGGCCGGTGAGCAGACCTAGCTACCTCCTTCAACAAGGTAGGTGCTTTCCAGTCCAACCAGGCGCGCGACGCTCAGTCGCTGACGTCTATTAAGCTTTGGCTGATGTATACGACGCAGAACGCCCAGACTATGCCCACATGATGGTTCATGCTATCAGGCCAGAGGCCCCTCGGATCAAATATCCAAATCGTAGTGGATTAGGAACACGCGGTAACGAGCAAAGACTCACGATCGATGTGACCCCGTCGCCCCGTGTCGAGTACTTGCGACAAGGGCTATGAATGCCCGACCACGCCTCCTAGGTATCTCGCGGGCACCTTCCAGGTCAACCCGACTCCACATCACTCGCAATTAAGCTCGCGCGGGTACCCCTCAGGGTCGACCCGTCTTTAGTAACATGGCTTAGTGTAAAGTCATAGTAACCATAGTAACTGTGTGTCTAACACCAAGGGGAAAACCCGAGGAATCACCCCTGGTGAATCCCACTCGATGTTATCATCAAGGTGAACGTAAGAGGATCCACCCTCGAGGTTCACACTTGAGGGGTTGCACGACAAAGCGGTAACGGAAGTGGTTAAGGAGGAAATCACCCTCGATGACCTCGACCGTATAGCTACACTACATAGATCTCATCAGGAGTGATGTATGAGGTTCACCCTCGGCACTCGATAGTAACTCTGCAGTGTCGTACAACTAGGGGGGGTGATGTGCGGTGTCGGGGCCTGGACGTCGATCACGTTGATCGAGTCATCGAACATAAAGCGAGGCAACTGGGACAAGGTGGGGGTCACTGATGGATCACTAACCAACCTATACTAAGCAGTTTAGGATAAGAAGGTAAGGTATGAAAGCAGGTAACAACAACAGGCTATGCATCAGAGTAGGATCATACAAAAAGCAGTAGCAGTTCTAATGCAAGCATGAGAGGAAAGAAATGGGCGATATCGGAATGCTCAAGGGGGGTTTGGTTGCCTGGTTGCTCTGGCAAGGAGGGGTCGTCGGGGATGTAGTCGTACTCAGTCGCATCAACGTCGGTCTTGGGGTCTACCAGAGAAGAAGAGGGGGAGAAACAGTAAATACGGGGCAAACAAGCATCACAAAATATAATGAGGCAAAACGCGGTGCCAGGGGGTGAGCTAACGTAGTACTAGGCGATATTGGCGAAGCAGGGAAACATCCGGGAAAGTTTTCCCAGAGTTAGGCATTTTTGGACAGATGAAACGGAGGGGGACGGTTATAGGTTTGCTATGCTAGGGACGTGTGGCGGACGAACAGGTTGCGTATCCGGGTTCGTCTTGTCGTTCTGAGCAACTTTCATGTATAAAGTTTTTCCATCCGAGCTACGGTTTATTTTATAATAATTTTAAAAGATTTAAAACATTTTTTGGATTTATTTAATTAATTAAAGCAACATTATCCAGAATAGGGTTTGCTGACGTCAGCATGACGTCAGTAGTTGACCTGGTCAACCTGACAGGTGGGTCCCGTTCGTCATTGACACACTTAATTAGCAGGTTAATTAAACAGGGTCAATTAGTTTAATTAGTGGTTAGGTTAATCTAATCAGGATTAATTAGTTTAATTAATTCTTTAATTAACTATTTATTTAACATTAATTAATTTTTAATTTTTAATTTTATTTTTATTATTTTTTTAAATCTCTTTTTTTGTTAAAACGTTCTGGGCGTGGGGCCCCCTGTCATTGTCACAGGGGGCCATAGCGGGTGTGGGGGTTCACGGGCGTCGGGCGCAGGCGCAGCCCGTATGGGCGCTGCGGGCGTGACCGGCAGGGGCACACCTGACTGGGCGCCGGCGACCACGGCAAGGCGCCGGAGAAGGGGGAGGCCAGTGGCCTGGGGCGGCCTGGGTGGTCGCGGGTCGGCAGTGAGGGGAGCCGCAGCGGGGGGCGCGGCACACGGGGGAACGGGGAAGGGCAGGAGCAGCTGCGGTCGGCGTGAGCGAGCGACCAAGGGCGCGCGAGGGGAGCGAGAGAGCGTGAGCGAGCGCGAGGAGGGGGGACGCCGGCGCGGCACTAGCGGAAGGTTGCGCGCGCGCGAGAGCGCTGGGGAAGGGCAGCGCCGCGAGCGAGAGGGGGGGCCGCGGGCACGTGGGCCGACAAAGCCAGGGCGCGCTGGGAAGCAGGGGCGCGGCCACACACCGGGCACGGACGGTGGGAGGGCGCGGCGAAGCTGCGGGCGAGCAGCGCAACGAGGCGGGGCTCGGGCGCGCGTGTGCGGGGACACACCGGGCGGGGCAAGGCCACGGTGGAGAGAGCTCTGGGCGTGGGTGCGGGCGAAGCTGCGGGCGTGGTCGTGGACGTCGCGCCACAGCGCGAGCGGGCACAGAGAGGGGTCGAAGCGCGCGAGCAGCGCGCAGCTGCGGGGTGGTGGCTGCGGACTCGGGGCGGCAGCAGGCGTGAGACGGCGCGAGGCGAGGCGTGCGGAGCGGGGTTGTAGGCGTGCG
>NC_041384.1:403146861-403350043 GCF_002162155.2 Triticum dicoccoides | reverse complement strand
GGAGTGTGGGGGGTGTCGGTGGTTGACTGGGGGAGTGGGGGGTTATGGGGTGCGGGGGGTTGGGCCGGCCTGGTGGGTCGTGGCCCAGTTGGGCCGGTGGCCTGCTGGGCCGGAGCCACGGGGGTTTTCTTTTCCCCTTTTTTTGTTTTACTTTTTTTGGTGTTTTCTCTCTTTCTTTTATTTTTTTCCTATTTTAATCCATTTTAAAATACTTAGGCACTTTATAAAAATGTTTTTATTACACCATAATTAAAGATGCAAATTATGGCACCGCCTGAAAATTTTTCTTTTAATTTCTGAAAACTTTTATTATTTAACTTTATTTTAAATTTAAATTTGGAATTGGACCGGATTCAAACCAACGCGAGTTTAACAACAGTAATCATGATGACATGGCATCATTAGCAGGGAATTACTGTAACTTAATTATCCGGGCGTCACACTTATACCATGGGGAGTAATGACTTCACACATAATAAGTATATGTAGTAAACTTATTGAAAGTTAGCAAATGTAGAATTGGTCACATGAACAATTCATGAAAGAATATTGAAGGAAGAGAGATTTCACATATAAATATACTATCTTGGACATCTTTTGTAATCATGAGCATTCATTAAAATATGACATGCTAAAAGGTTGATGTCAGACAAGGAAGAAAACATAGTGGGTTATGTTTTCTTATATCCAAAATAAAGTATATTGTCTTTGATCATCCAACATGCTGAGCTTCCTTTTCCCCCTCGTGCTAGCTGATACGTCTCCAATGTATCTACAATTTTTTATTGTTCCATGCTATTATATTATCAACCATGGATGTTTTATATGCATTTATATGCTATTGTATATGATTTTTGGGACTAACCTATTAACCTAGAGCCTAGTGCCATTTTCTGTTTTTTCCTTGTTATAGAGTATCGCAGAAAAGGAAAATCAAACGGAGTCCAATTGACATGAAACTTCACGGAACTTATTTTTGGACCAGAAGAAGCCCACGGAGTATCGAAGATGGCCAGAAGAGTCCCGGGCTTCCCACGAGGGTGGGGGCGTGCCCACGGCCCCTGCGCACGCCCCCCTGCCTCGTGGACATCCCGGAGATCCACCAACATACTTCTTCCTCCTATATATATCCATATACCCTAAAAACTTTGGGGACCACAATAGATCGGGAGTTCCGCCGCCAGAAGTCACCGTAGCCACCAAAAACCAATCTAGACTCATTCCAGCACCCTGCCGAAAGGGGGAATCCCTCTCCGGTGGACATCTTCATCATCCCGACGCTCTCCATGACGAGGAGGGAGTAGTCCACCCTCGGGGCTGAGGGTATGTACCAGTAGTTATGTGTTTGATCTCTCTCTCTCTCTCGTGTTCTTGACGTGGTACGATCTTGATGTATCGCGAGGTTTGCTATTATAGTTGGATCTTATGATGTTTCTCCCCCTCTACTCTCTTGTAATGGATTGAGTTTTCCCTTTGAAGTTATCTTATCAGATTGAGTCTTTAAGGATTTGAGAACACTTGATGTATGTCTTGCGTGGGATGCCCGTGGTGACAATGGGGTATTCTATTGATCCACTTGATGTATGTTTTGGTGATCAACTTGCGGATTCCACCCATGAACCTATGCATAGGGGTTGGCACACGTTTTCGTGTTGACTCTCTGGTAGATTCTTTGGGGCACTCTTTGAAGTTCTTTGTGCTGGTTTGAATAGATGAATCTGAGATTGGGTGATGCATATCGTATAATCATACCCACTGATACTTGAGGTGACATTGGAGTATCTAGGTGACATTAGGGTTTTGGTTGATTTGTGTCTTAAGGTGTTATTCTATGATAGATCGAACTGAAAGAATAGCTTCATGTTATTTTACTACGGACTCTTGAATAGATCGATCAGAAAGGATAACTTGGAGGTGGTTTCGTACCCTACCAAAATCTCTTCATTTGTTCTCCGCTATTAGTGACTTTGGAGTGACTCTTTATGGCATGTTGAGGGATAGTTATATGATCCAACTATGTTATTATTGTTGAGGGAACTTGCACTAGAGAAAGTATGAACCCTAGGCCTTGTTTCAACACATTGCAATACCGTTTGTGCTCACTTTTATCATTAGTTACCTTGCTGTTTTTATATTTTCAGATTTCAAAAACCATTATCTACTATCCATATTCCACTTGTATCACCATCTCTTCGCCAAACTAGTGCACCTATACAATTTACCATTGTATTGTGTGTGTTGGGGACACAAGAGACTCTTTGTTATTTGGTTGCAGGGTTGCTTGAGAGAGACTATCTTCATCCTACGCCTCCTACAGATTGATAAACCTTAGGTCATCCACTTGAGGGAAATTTGCTACTGTCCTACAAACCTCTGCACTTGGAGGCCCAACGAAGTCTACAAGAAGAAGATTGTGTAGTAGACATCAAGCTCTTTTCTAGCGCTGTTGCCGGGGAGGTTAGCGCTTGAAGGTATATCTTTAGATCTTGCAATCGAATCTTTTTGTTTCTTGTTTTAGCACTAGTTTAGTTTATAAAAGAAAATTACAAAAAAATATGGAATTAAGGGTACCTCATATGCTTCATCTTTTTAATATCTATCATGAAAATAAGGATTCCGATAATTGTGCTAAAGTGCTAGAAGAATAATGCATTAGAATGTTTGGCTCTAAATATTTGAATGATGAGCATGATTGCAATGTTGTTAGTATGAATTCCTTGAATATCCATGATGCTAATGATATGCAAAGCCACAAGCTTGGGGAAGCTATGTTTGATGAAGATGATATTTTTTGTCCCCCAAGTTTTGATGAGCAAACTTATTATGATGAAAGCATGCCTCCTATTTATGATGATTATATTGATGAAAGTGGATTTGGAGAGGTCATGACTTTATTTTGTGATGAATCCACTATTTCGGAAGAGGTTCCAATTGATTATGAGAACAAAGTTGCTATCTATGATGATAATTGTGATGACTTGTATGCTATAAAGAATAATTATATCCATGAAACTTGTCATCATAATTTTAATTTTCAATTGGATTATGCCTCAGATGATAATTATTTTGTTGAGTTTGCTCCCACTACTATTCATGAGAAGAAATTTGCTTATCTGAAGAGTAGTAAATTTTCTATGCTTGTAGATCATGAAAAGAATGCTCTATGTGATGGTTATATTGTTGAATTCATTCATGATGCTACTGAAAATTATTATGAGGGAGTAATATATGCTTGTAGGGATTGCAATAATATCAAGTTTCCTCTCTATGTGCTTAAAATCTTGAAGTTATGCTTGTTTTGCTTTCCTATGCAAGTTGATTCTTCTTCCCACAAGTTGTTTGCTCACAAAATACCTATGCATAGGAAGTGGGTTAGACTTAAATGTTCTATTCATATTCTTCATGATGCTATCTTTATGTTTCAATTCTTATCCTTTATGTGAGCATCATTGAAATCATCATGCCTAGCTAGGGGCGTTAAACGATAGCGCTTGTTGGGAGGCAACACAATTTTATTTTTGTTACTTGCTTTTTGTTCCTGTTTACTAATAAATTAATCATATATCCTCTGTTATGATTGTGTTTTTTATGTTTTAATTAGTGTTTGTGCCAAGTATAACCGTTGGGAAAACTTGGGGAAAGTCTTTTTGATCTTGCTGTAAAAAACAGAAACTTTAGCGCTCACAAGAATTGCTGCAATTTTTATTTAGATTGTGATATTTAGTTAATTCTTTTTGAATATGATTAATAGATAAATTCCTCACGTCCAGAAATTTATTTTAGAATTTTTGGGGTTCCAGAAGTTTGCGTTAGCTACAGATTACTATAGACTGTTCTGTTTTTGACAGATTCTGTTTTTCGTGTGTTGTTTGCTTATTTTGATGAATCTATGGCTAGTAAAATAGTTTATAAACCATATAGAAGTTGGAATACAGTGGATATTACACCAATATGAATTTATAATGATTTCACAACAGTACCTAAGTGGTGATTTATTTTCTTATACTAACGGAGCTTATGAGTTTTCTGTTAAGTTTTGTGTTGTGAAGTTTTCAAGTTTTGGGTAAAGGTTCGATGGACTATGGAATAAGGAGTGGCAAGAGCCTAAGATTGGGGATGCCCAAGGCACTCCAAGGTAATATTCAAGGACAACCAAGAGCCTAAGCTTGGGGATGCCCCGGAAGGCATCCCCTCTTTCATCTTCGTTCATCGGTAACTTTACTTGGAGCTATATTTTTATTCACCACATGATATGTGTTTTGCTTGGAGCGTCATTTTATTTTCTTTTCTTTTGCTTTATTTTTGAATAAAATACCAAGATATTAAATTCTTAAATGTTAGAGAGTCTTCACATAGTTGCATGATTATTCGACTACTCATTGATCTTCACTTATATCTTTCGGAGTAGTTTGTCGTTTGCTCTAGTGCTTCACTTATATCTTTTAGAGAACGACGGTGATTTTATTTTGAAGAAATAGATGAAATCTCATGCTTCACTTATATTATTTTGAGAGTCCTAAACAGCATGGTAATTTGCTTTGGTTATGAATTTAGTCCTAATATGATGGGCATCCAAGAGGGATATAATAAAAACTTTCATATAAAGTGCATTGAATACTATGAGAAGTTTGATACTTGATGATTGTTTTGAGATATGAAGATGGTGATATTAGAGTCATGATAGTTGAGTAGTTGTGAATTTGAGGAATACTTGTGTTGAAGTTTGTGATTCCCATAGCATGCACGTATGGTGAACCATTATGTGACGAAATCGGAGCATGATTTATTTATTGATTGTCTTCCTTATGAGTGGCGGTCGGGGACGAGCGATGGTCTTTTCCTACCAATCTATCCCCCTAGTAGCATGCACATAATACTTTGTATCAATAGCTAATAGATTTTTGCAAAAAGTATGTGAGTTCTTTATGACTAATGTTGAGTCCATGGATTATACGCACTCTCACCCTTCCACCATTGCTAGCCTCTCTAGTATCGCGCAACTTTCGTTGGTACCTTAAACCCACCATATACCTTCCTCAAAACGGCCACCATACCTACCTATCATGGCATTTCCATAGCCATTCCGAGACATATTGCCATGCAACTTACCACCGTTCCATTTATTACGACACGCTCCATCATTGTCATATTGCTTTGCATGATCATGTAGTTGACATCGTATTTGTGGCAAAGCCACCATTCATAATTCTTCCATACATGTCACTCTTGATTCATTGCACATCCCGGTGCACCGCCGGAGGCATTCATATAGAGTCATATTTTGTTCTAAGTATCGAGTTGTAATTCTTGAGTTGTAAGTAAATAAAGTGTGATGATCATCATTATTAGAGCATTGTCCCAGTGAGGAAAGGATGATGGAGACTATGATTCCCCCACAAGTCGGGATGAGACTCCGGACTAAATAAAAAAATAAAAAAAGAGGCCATAAAACAGAGAGAAAAGGCCTAAATAAAAAATGAGAGAAAAAGAGAGAAGGGACAATGCTAATATCCTTTTACCACACTTGTGCTTCAAAGTAGCACCATGATCTTCATGATAGAGAGTCTCTTATGTTGTTACTTTCATATAACAGTGGGAAATTTTCATTATAGAACTTGGCTTCTATATTCCAATGATGGGCTTCCTCAAAATGCCATAGGTCTTCGTGAGCAAGCGAGTTGGATGCACACCCAGTTAGTTTCTTTTTGAGCTTTCATACACTTATAGCTCTAGTGCATCCGTTGCATGGCAATCCCTACTCACTCACATTGATATCTATTGATGGGCATCTCCATAGCCCGTTGATACGCCTAGTTGATGTGAGACTATCTTCTCCCTTTTTGTCTTCTCCACAACCACCCTTCTATTCCACATATAGTGCTATATCCATGGCTCACACTCATGTATTGCGTGAAGATTGAAAAAGTTTGAGAACATCAAAATTATGAAACAATTGCTTGGCTTGTCATCGGGGTTGTGCATGATTTAAATATTTTGTGTGGTGAAGATAGAGCATAGCCAGACTATATGATTTTGTAGGGATAGCTTTCTTTAGCCATGTTATTTTGAGAAGACATGATTGTTTTATTAGTATGCTTGAAGTATTATTATTTTTATGTCAATATTAAACTTTTGTCTTGAATCTTATGGATCTGAATATTGTTGCCACAATAAAGAGAACTACATGGATAAATATGTTAGGTAGAATTCCACATTAAAAAAATCTGTTTTTATCATTTACCTACTCGAGGACGAGCAGGAATTAAGCTTGGGGATGCTGATACGTATCCAACGTATCTATAATTTTTGATTGTTCCATGCTATTATATTATCAACCTTGGATGTTTTATATGCTATTTTATATGACTTTTGGGACTAACCTATTAACCTAGAGCCCAGTGCTAGTTTCTGTTTTACCTTGTTTTAGAGTATCACAGAAAAGGAAAATCAAACGGAGTCCAATTGACCTAAAACTTTATGGAACTTATTTTTGGACCAAAAGAAGCCCACGGAGTATCAGAGATGAACCAGAAGAGTCTCGGGCTGCCCACGAGGGTGGGGGGCGCGCCCACCTCCCCTGGGCGCGCTCCCTGCCTCGTGGACAGCCCGGAGATCCACCGACGTACTTCTTCCTCCTATATATATCCATATACCCTAAAAACTTCGGGGAGCACAATAGATCGGGAGTTCCACTGCCAGAAGCCTCCGTAGCCACCAAAACCCAATCTAGATCCGTTCCGGCACCCTGCCGGAAGGGGGAATCCCTCTCCGATGGCCATCTTCATCATCCCGGCGCTATCCATGACGAGGAGGGAGTAGTCCACCCTCGGGGCTGAGGGTATGTACCAGTAGCTATGTGTTTGATCTCTCTCTTGTGTTCTTGAGGTGGTACGATCTTGATGTATCGCGAGCTTTGCTATTATAGTTGGATCTTATGATGTTTCTCCGCCTCTACTCTCTTGTAATGGATTGAGTTTTCCCTTTGAAGTTATCTTATTGGATTGAGTCTTTAAGGATTTGAGAACACTTGATGTATGTCTTGCGTGGGATACCCGTGGTGACAATGGGGTATTCTATTGATCCACTTGATGTATGTTTTGGTGATCAACTTGCGGGTTCCGCCAATAAACCTATGCATAGGGGTTGGCACACATTTTCGTCTTGACTCTCCGGTAGAATCTTTGGGGAACTCTTTGAAGTTTTTTGTGTTGGTTTGAATAGATGAATCTAAGATTGTGTGATGCATATCGTATAATCATACCCACGAATATTTGAGGTGACATTGGAGTATCTAGGTGACATTAGGGTTTTGGTTGATTTGTGTCTGAAGGTGTTATTCTAGTACGAACTCTATGATATATCGAATGGAAACAATAGTTTCATGTTATTTTACTACGGACTCTTGAATAGATCGATCAGAAAGGATAACTTTGAAGTGGTTTCGTACCCTACCATAATCTCTTCGTTTGTTCTCCGCTATTAGTGACTTTGGAGTGACTCTTTGTTGCATGTTGAGGGGTAGTTATATGATCCAACTATGTTATTATTGTTGAGGGAACTTGCACTAGTGAAATTATGAATCCTAGGCCTTGTTTCAACACATTGCAATACCATTTGTGCTCACTTTTATCATTAGTTACCTTGCTGTTTTTATATTTTCAGATTTCAAAAACCATTATCTACTATCCATATTCCACTTGTATCACCATCTCTTCGCCGAACTAGTGCACATATACAATTTACCATTGTATTGGGTGTGTTGGGGACACAAGAGACTCTTTGTTATTTGGTTGCAGGGTTGCTTGAGAGAGACTATCTTCATCCTACGCCTCCTACGGATTGATAAACCTTAGATCATCCACTTGAGGGAAATTTGCTACTGTCCTACAAACCTCCGCACTTGGAGGCCCAACAAAGTCTACAAGAAGAAGGTTGTGTAGTAGACATCACTAGCCAAATTCTTTGCACCAAGTAGAGATACTACTTGTGCTTCCAAACATTCCTTAAACCAGTTTTGCCATGAGAGTCCACCATACCTACCTATGGATTGAGTAAGATCCTTCAAGTAAGTTGTCATCGGTGCATGCAATAAAAATTGCCTTCTAAATATGCATGATCTATTAATGTGTAGAAAATAAGCTTTATACGATCTTGTGATGTGGAACAAATAAAAGCGACGGACTGCATAATAAAGGTCCATATCACAAGTGTCAATATAAAGTGAAGTTCTTTGGCATTAAGATTTTGTGCATCCAACCATAAAAGCGCATGACAGCCTTTGCTTCCCTCTGCGAAGGGCCTGTCTTTTACTTTTATCTTCTACCCTTATGCAAGAGTCATGGCGATCTTCACCTTTCCTTTTTACATTTTATCCTTTAGCAAGCACATTGTGTTGGAAAGATCCTGATATATATATATATATATATATATATATATATATATATATATATATATATATATATCCAATTGGATGTAAGTTATCATGAACTATTATTGTTGACATTACCCTTGAGGTAAAAGGTTGGGAGGCGAATCAATAAGTCCCTATCTTTCTCTGTGTCCGATTAAAACTTTGAACCCATAAATATCACGTGAGTGTTAGCAATTGTGAAAGATTAAATGATAGTTGAGTATGTGGAGTTTCCTAAACCAAAGCTCTGACATAGACCCTTCCTGAAAATAAGATGAATTGCAATTGTTTGATGACTGAGAATATAGTTTGTTAGTTTCAAGAAAGTTTATGATCTATACTTTAACATGTGAATAGCTTGTTACTTGATCATGAAATTTTTTATGAAGATGAGCTACTGTTATGATATATAATGATGCTAGAAAAAGTGATTGGATCTATCATTGATGAAACTTATGCACTTGCTAGCATTCACACTTCATAAATTATTTCTTTTATCATTTACCTACTCGAGGACGAGCGGGAATTAAGCTTGGGGATGGTGATACGTCTCCAACGTATCTATAATTTATGAAGTATTCATGCTATTATATTATCAACCTTGGATGTTTTATATGCATTTATATGCTATTTTATATGATTTTTGGGACTAACCTATTAACCTAGAGCTCAGTGCCAGTTTCTGTTTTTCCTTGTTTTAGAGTATCGCAGAAAAGGAAAATCAAATGGAGTCCAATTAACCTAAAACATCATGGAACTTATTTTTGGACCAGAAGAATCCCACGGAGTATCGGAGATGAACCTTAAGAGTCTCGGGCTGCCCACGAGGGTGGGGGGCGCGCCCACCCCCCTGGGCGCGCCCCCTGCCTCGTGGACAGCCCGGAGATCCACCAACGTACTTCTTCCTCCTATATATATCCATATACCCTAAAAACTTCGGGGAGCACAATAGATCAGGAGTTCCTCCGCCAGAAGCCTCCGTAGCCACCAAAAACCAATCTAGACCCATTCTGGCACCCTACCGGAAGGGGGAATCCCTCTCCGGTGGCCATCTTCATCATCCCGGTGCTCTCCATGACGAGGAGGGAGTAGTCCACCCTCGGGGCTGAGGGTATGTACCAGTAGCTATGTGTTTGATCTCTCTCTCTCTCTCTCTCTCGTGTTCTTGAGGTGGTACAATCTTGATGTATCACGAGCTTTGCTATTATAGTTGGATCTTATGATGTTTCTCCCCCTCTACTCTCTTGTAATGGATTGAGTTTTCCCTTTGAAGTTATCTTATCGGATTGAGTCTTTAAGGATTTGAGAACACTTGATGTATGTCTTGCGTGGGATACCTGTGGTGACAATGGGGTATTCTATTGATCCACTTGATGTATGTTTTGGTGATCAACTTGCGGGTTCCACCAATGAACCTATGCATAGGGGTTGGCACACATTTTCGTCTTGACTCTTCGGTAGAATCTTTGGGGCACTCTTTGAAGTTCTTTGTGTTGGTTGAATAGATGAATCTGAGATTGTGTGATGCATATATTGTATAATCATACCCACGGATACTCGAGGTGACATTGGAGTATCTAGGTGACATTAGGGTTTTGGTTGATTTGTGTCTTAAGGTGTTATTCTAGTACGAACTCTATGATATATCAAACGGAAAGAATAGCTTCATGTTATTTTACTATGGACTCTTGAATAGCTCGATCAGAAAGGATAACTTTGAGGTGGTTTCGTACCCTACCATAATCTCTTCGTTTGTTCTCCGCTATTAGTGACTTTGGAGTGACTCTTTGTTGCATGTTGAGGGGTAGTTATATGATCCAACTATGTTATTATTGTTGAGGGAACATGCACTAGGGAAATTATGAACCCTAGGCCTTGTTTCAACACATTGCTATACCGTTTGTGCTCACTTTTATCATTAGTTTCCTTGCTGTTTTTATATTTTCAGATTTCAAAAACCATTATCTACTATCCATATTCCACTTGTATCATCATCTCTTCGCCGAACTAGTGCACCTATACAATTTACCATTGTATTGGGTGTGTTGGGGACACAAGAGACTCTTTGTTATTTGGTTGCATGGTTGCTTGAGACAGACTATCTTCATCCTACGCCTCCTACAGATTGATAAACCTTAGGTCATCCACTTGAGGAAAATTTGCTACTGTCCTACAAACCTCTGCACTTGGAGGCCCAACGAAGTCTACAAGAAGAAGGTTGTGTAGTAGACATCACTAGCCAAATTCTTTTCACCAAGTAGAGATACTACTTGTGCTTCCAAACATTCCTTAAACCAGTTTTGCCATGAGAGTACACCATACCTACCTATGGATTGAGTAAGATCCTTCAAGTAAGTTGTCATCGGTGCATGCAATAAAAATTGCCTTATAAATATGTATGATCTATTAATGTGAAGAAAATAAGCTTTATACGATCCTGCGATGTGGAAGAAATAAAAGCGACGGACTGCATAATAAAGGTCCATATCACAAGTGGCAATATAAAGTGACGTTCTTTTGCATTAAGATTTTGTGCATCCAACCATAAAAGCGCATGACAGCCTCTGCTTCCCTCTATGAAGGGCCTATCTTTTACTTTTATCTTCTACCCTTATGCAAGAGTCATGGTGATCTTCACCTTTCCTTTTTACATTTTATCCTTTGGCAAGCACATTGTGTTGGGGAGGCCATGGAGGAGGAAGCACAAGGGGGAGAACCTCTCCTCCTCTCTCTCGGTGGCACCAGAGTGCCATCAGGAGGGGAATCATCACCGCGGTGATCATCTTCATCAACATCACCATCCCCATCTCTTTTACGCGGTCCACTCTCCCGCACCCCACTGTAATCCCTACTTGAACATGGTGCTTTATGCCACATATTATGATCCAATGATGTGTTGCCATCCTATGATGTTTTGAGTAGATATCCTTTGTCTTTGGGTTGATTGATGATCTAGATTGGTATGAGTTGTATGTTTTACTTTGGTGCTGTCCTATGGTACCCTCCGTGTCGCGCAAGTGTGAGGGATTCCCGCTGTAGGATGTTGCAATATGTACATGGTTTGCTTATTGTCTGCGTTGCGTGAGTGACTGAAACACAAACACGGATAAGCGGGACATGGCGTATGGGAATAAAGAGGACTTGATACTTTAATGCTATGGTTGGGTTTTACCTTAATGATCTTTAGTAGTTGCGGATGCTTGCTAGAGTTCCAATCATAAGTGCATATGATCCAAGAAGAGAAAGTATGTTAGCTTATGCCTCTCCCTTATATGAAACTGCAATAGTGATTATCGGTCTTGTTAACAATTGCCTAGGACAATTCCGCACACCGATCCACCATTATTCCACACTCGCTATTTATAATATTTAGTAATATATTCTAAATTTATGATAACAGCCCCTACTTTTATATATTATCTCTCCGATATCATGCAAAGTTATCCTCTTCATACCCACATTGTATTTTTATTTCTCGTTTCTAGTTGGAAGCAAATGTTCGGTGTACGTAGAGTCGTATCAGTGGCAGATAGGGCTTGAGGGAATATTGATCTTACCTTTAGCTCCTTGTGGGTTCGACACTCCATACTTATCACTAACACCTTTGGGAATTGCTACGATGATTCCCTGCACTTGGGGATTATCAGGGCGCAGCCTCCAAGGTCCATGAGGCGTCCCCACCGACTGGCCGCGCGGCTGCCACAGCTTTGAGTGTGAGCTTGAGGGCCAGGAATGCATCTCTGGTATCCCCCACCATGGTGATGATGTCGCTGCATCCAGGCATCTTGACAACATTGTAGCCGGGGTGCGTTGCCGCCATGAACTTGGCAAAGGCCGGATACCCAAGGATGGCGTTGTATGGGAGGCCGATGCGGGCGACGTCAAAGTCAATGAGCTTGGTATGGTAGTTGTAGCACATGCCGAAGGTGACTGAGAGGCATATCTGCGCCAAGGGGGTGGTGGAGCCATCAACCACCCCCGAGAAGGGCTTGGTGGGCGCGAGCTAGTCCTAGGGCACTTGAATCAAGTCGAAGGCTTCCAAGGAGAGGACGTTGAGGCCGGCACCATTGTCGATGAGGGTCCTGACGACCGCAACATTGCTGATGGTGGGCGTGCACAACATGGGAAGCACGCCGGCACCGACCGTGGTCTTGGGGTGATTCCTGGAGTCGAGGGTGATGTCAGCCTCGGGTGCTGCGTGGCCTGGGGGAGCCCCCTGCCGCGGCTGAGCAACTCCCACCCGACGAAGAAGCTGCTTGACGTGGCGGCCCGAGGCAGGCGCCTGCGACCCCCCGAGGACGAACGCAACTGCGTGGGCCACCAAGGCCGTGAAACGCGTGACGATCAGGCTGCATGACTCCTCCCAGGAGGCCACCGAAGACTCCGGCAAGCTGAGCTTCCAGGAGCGCGGCACGCCCGCGAGGTCCATAGGGAGCCAGTTTGCCATGACCTTGTTGTCGCCGCCACCACCCAGATGGCTTGCGCGTAAAATCAGAGGAACTCCGCGGGGTCAGCGGCGCCATCGTACCGCGGGGGGAATGCCAGCTTGAACTTCAGCGGCCATCACACCTACCACAAGCCGGGGGTAAAGGCCCGGTGGTCCACGATACCTCTGAAGGCGCCCAGCGGCCCGACGGGTGGGGCAGCGCCAGCCATGGGAACCATGCAGCGCGGCCAGAGTGATACGTCTCGGACGTATCTATAATTTATAAAGTATTCATGCCATGTTTACAACAATTTTATATGGTTTTGGTATGATTTGATTAGAATTAACCCGGATTGATGTTGTTTTCAGTAGAACTACCATGCTGTCATTTTTTATGCAGAAATAAAAGTTCTCAGACGGGATGAAAATTTACGGAAAATATTTTTGCAAAATATAAAAAATACTGGAGAGAAAAGATGCCAGAGAGGAGTCCCAAGGCAACCACAAGGGTGCCCCCCCTAGGGCGCGCCCCTGCCTTTTCACCGCCTGATGCAGCCCCTTGACTTGTCTTCAACGCAAAAGCTCCTATAAATGGAGAAAACTCCAAAAAAACTAGATCGGGAGTTCTGCTGCCATTGTAGCCATGAAAAACCAATCTAGGCCCTCTCCGGCACCCTGCCGGAGGGTCCATCATCACCGGAGGCCATGGAGGAGGATCTCGGAGGGGGCCATCATAACCATGGAGGCCAAGGACCAGAGGAGAACCTCTACCCATCTTCCATGCCGCGCTTTGATGCAGCTTGAAGCTACATTGGTATTTCCCCAAAGAGGATGGGATGACACAACACGACGGCGGTAGGTATTTTCCCTAGTGATGAAACCATGGTTATCGAACTAGTAGGAGAACCAAGCAACACTACGTAAACAACACCTGCACACAAATAAAAAATACTCGCAACCCGACGTGTAAAAGGGGTTGCAATCCCTTTCGGGTAGCAGCGCTAGAAATTGGCAAGCGGACGTGATAAAACATATGATAGATTGGATCGCGGGAATGCCAAATAAAATAAATAATAATAAATTGCAGCAAGGTATTTTTGTATTTCCAGTTTAATATATCTGAAAATAAAAGCAAAGGAAATTAGATCGCAAAGGCAAATAATATGAGAAAGAGACCCAGGGGCCATAGGTTTCACTAGTGGCTTCTCTCGAGAAAAATAGCAAACGGTGGGTAAACAAATTACTGTTGGGCAATTGATACAACTTCAAATAATCATGATGATATCCAGGCAATGATCATTATATAGGCATCACATCCAAGATTAGTAGACCGACTCATGTCTGATCTACTACTATTACTCCACACATCGACCGCTATCCAACATGCATCTAGTATATTAAGTTCACGGAGAAATGGAGTAATGCAATAAGAATGATGACATGATGTAGACAAGATCTATTTATGTAGAAATAGACCCCATCGTTTTATCCTTAGTAGCAACGATACATACGTGTCCGTTCCCCTTTTGTCACTGGGATCAAGCACCGTAAGATCGAACCCACTACAAAGCACCTCTTCCCATTGCAAGATAAATAGACCAAGTTGGCCAAACAAAACCCAAATATCGAAGAAGAAATACGAGGCTATAAGCAATCATGCATATAAGAGATCAAAGAAACTGAAATAACTTTCATGGATAAAAAGATAGATCTGATCATAAACTCAAAGTTCATCAGATCCCAATAAACACACCGCAAAAAAAGTTACATCATATGGATCTCCAAGAGACCATTGTATTGAGAATCAAACGAGAGAGAGGAAGCCATCTAGCTACTAACTACAGACCCGAAGGTCTACAAAGAACTGCTCACGCATCATCGAAGAGGCACCAATGGAAGTGGTGAACCCCTTTGTGACGGTGTCTAGATTGGATCTGGTGGTTCTGGACTCTGCGGCCGTTGGAATTGATTTTCGTCGACTCCCCTAGGGTTTCTAGAATATTGGGGTATTTATAGAGAAAAGAGTCGGTTCAGGGGGCACCCGAGGTGGCCACGACCCACCAAGGCACGCCTAGGCCTC
The DNA here is from genome assembly GCF_002162155.2 of Triticum dicoccoides. NCBI lineage: Eukaryota > Viridiplantae > Streptophyta > Magnoliopsida > Poales > Poaceae > Triticum > Triticum dicoccoides. The sequence continues at coordinate 403,335,127 of NC_041384.1, read as the reverse complement.
CTGGCGTGCCCTGGTGGGTTGTGCTCCCCTTGGAGCACCCCCGCGCGCTTCTCCGGCCCACTGGATGTCTTCTGGTCCAAAAAAATCCACAAAAAGTTTCGCTGTGTTTGGATTCCGTTCGGTATTGATTTCCTGCTATGTAAAAAACATGCAAAAAACAACAACTGGCACTTGTCACTATGTCAAATAGGTTAGTACCAAAAATGGTATAAAATGACTATAAAATGATTATAAAACATCCAAGAATGATAATATAACAACATGGAACAATAAAAAATTATAGATATGTTGGAGACGTATCAGCATCCCCAAGCTTAATTCCTGCTCGTCCTCGAGTAGGTAAATAATGTTGCCTAACATGTCATCTCATATTCTTTTCTTTATAGCATGGACATTTGGAGTTTTATATTGTTCAAAGCAATAGTCCAGTTTCGACATGATAACTTAAATACTCAAGTGTACCAACAAGCAACCATGTCTTTCAAAATATCAACGCTAAAATAAGTTATCCCTAGCCCATCATGTTCATTCATTGATCCATTCATGAAACACACTCGCATATTAGCTACACCCAATGCTCAAGTACGATCATAGTGCCCCCTAGTTGGTTCTTTATAAGAGAAAATGAAGACTCAAATAAAAATAAAAATTGCATAAACTAAAAGAAAGGATTTGCAGAGGTGCCAGAGCTCAAAGCGAAAATTGAGAGATAAAAACATTTTGAGAGGCATACTTTTCCCACCAACGAAAATGACTTAGAGTTCCCAACACTTTCCATGCTAGATATATCATAGGTGGTTCCCAAACAGAAATTAAAGTTTATTCCTTTTTCCATCATACTTTCACTTTCCATGGCTAACCGTATCCACGGGTGCCTTCCGTACCAACACTTCCCAAGGAATTTATTATTTGAAAACATAAAGTAAATTCATTTTTCATTTCGGGGCTGGGCATCCCTAATACCTTTGCCTTACTCTCGTGCAATGACAAGTGAATAAACACTCATCGTGAGAATAACATATCTAGCATGGAAAATATTAGCCACCCCTCACCACCTCGCGAGCGGTACGAGCACACAAAAGAGAAATTTATTTTGAACATTAGAGATGGCACATACAAATTTTCTTAGAACGGCAAAAGAATACCGCATATAGGTAGGTATAGTGGACTCATGTGGCAAAACTAGTTTAAAGGATTTTGCATGCACAAGTAGTGATCATACTTAGTGCAAAATGAAGGCTAGCAAAAGATTGAGAAGCGACCAACCAAGAAACAAATAATCTCATAAGAGAGCATTAAGCATAATTAACACCGAATAAGGCACCACAAGTAGGATATAATTTCATTGCATAACTATTGACTTTCGTGCTTGCATAGGGAATCACAAACCTTAACACCCATATTCTTACTAAAGCATAATTACTCATCAACATGACTCACATATCACATCATCATATCTCAAAACTATTACTAAGAATCAAGTTTATTTTGTCCAACGATCTTCATGAAAGTTTTTATTATATCTTTCTTGGATATCTATCACTTTGGAACTAATTTTCAAGTGTTGCTTTTGATAAGCTCATACAAATATAAGTGAAGATCATGAGAATAAAATTTCTTTCTCTCAAATTAATTTAAGTGAAGCAAGAGAGAATTTCTTCAAAAAAACTAAATTACACCGTGCTCAAAAAGATACAAGTGAAGCACTAGAGCAAGTCCATAGCTCATAAAAATTTAAGTGAAGCATAGAGATCAATTCTAACAGGTCATGACTTAATTTTGGCTCTTTCAAATAGGTGTGTCTAGCAAGGAATCAAGACTAAAAACACAAAACAAAACAAGCAAAGACTCATATCATACAAGATGCTCCAAGCAAAACACATAGTATGTGACGAATAAAAATATAGCTTTGAATAAAATATCGATGGTCGTTACAAGAAACAGGGGATGCCACTCAGGACATCCCCAAGCTTAGTTGCTTGCTTCCCTTTGGATAATAACTTGGGGTGCCATTGGCATCCCCAAGCTTAGGCTCTTCTTACTCCTTATTCCTTCATCCATCGTAAGATAACCCACAACTTGAAAACTTCAATCACACAAAACTCAACAAAACCTTCGTGAGATCTGATGTATAATAAAGCAAATCACTACTATAAGTACTATTTCAAACCAATTCATATTTTATTCTTGTATTATATCTACTATGTTCCAACTTTTCTATGGCAAAAACTCATCAAATAAAACCATAGAATCATCAAAACAAGCACACAACGCAAAGAAAACATAATCTGTCAAAACAGAACAATATATTGTAATCTTTAAATTTCGAATACTTCTGTAACACCAAAAATCTAGAGAAATTAGGAAAGCCTGAGAAATTTGTATATTAATCTTCTGCAAAAAGAATTAGTATTTTATCACGCACTGGTTAATAATGAGAATTGTTTTCGTGAGATCAAACAACTATCACCCAAGAAGATCCTAAAGGCTTTACTTGGAACAAACACTAATTAAAACACAATCATAAGAGTAGCATAATTGTGCTAACACTCAAGAACAAGGAGCAAAAAGCAAAAATAAATTTTATTCATTGGATTGCCTCCCAACAAGCGCTATCGTTTTACGCCCTTAGCTAGGCATAAAGCAAGGATCTAAGTTTTGTCATCTTTGTTTCGAGATCCATAACATGCTCTCATGATTGATTCATATGGTGGCCTAATTCTTGTTCTAGGGAAGTGTTCCATACCCTTAGTTGAAATTGGAACTTAATATTGCCTTCTTTCATATCAATCACGGCACCGATAGTGTGTAAAATGGTCTACCAAGAATAATTGGAGAAGATGGATTACAATCAATACCAAGAATAATTGGAGAAGATGGATTCCTATTGGCAAGAATAAGAACATCATTAATTCTTCCCATAGGCTTTTTAATAGTAGAATCCGCCAAGTGTAAATTCAAAGAACATTCTTCAATATCGCTAAGACCAAGCACATCACATAAAGATTTCGGAATTGTAGAAACACTAGCACCCAAGTCACACAAAGCAAAACACTCATAATTTTTAATCTCGACTTGGATAGTAGGTTCCCATTCATCATGCAATTTTCTAGGAATTGAAACTTCTAATTCCAACTTTTCTTCTAAAGCTTTCATCATAGCATCAGCAATATGTTTAGTAAAACCTTTATTTTGTTAATAAACATGGGGTGAATTTATCATGGATTTCAACAAAGAAATACAATCAATCAAAGAGCAACTATCATAATTAAAGTCTTTGTAATCCAAAAGAGTGGATACATCACTAGCTAAAGTTTTACCTCTTCAAACCCACTTTTATCAATTTTCTCAACAAGATTTTCACCCTCCGAATTATCAGGACGCCTTCTAGCTAAAGTTGACTCTTCTCCAGTCCCTTTTTCATCAATCTTAACTTTACTAAACAGCGAATCAATAGAGGAAACACCAATCATTTTAAGATCTTGTGAAAGCAATCACTAGAAAACATTTTTTCTAAAAAATTTCTTTTATCTCTAAGCATAGCGGTTCTTTTCTTACTTTCATCCATAGAAACATAGAGGGCTTTAATTAATTCTTCTACCTTAGGCACAAAAAATTTCATCTTGAGATTTTCCACATCATGAGAAATTCTATCAACACTTCTAGACAAATCATCAATCTTATTAAACTTTTCTTCTATGGTAGTGTTGAAAACGTTTTGTGTGTTGACAAATTCTTTAATATTATTCTCAAGATCAGAGGTGTTCCTATTATTATTATAAGAGGGATTTCCAAAGGAATTACCATAATTATTAGAGGAATTACTAGGAAAAGGCCGAGGATTAAAATTACCTCTATAAGCATTATTGTTGAAATTGTTTCGTGAGATAAAATTCACATCTACGGCATCACTAGTTTTCTCAATCAAAGTAGACAAAGGCATATCATTGAAATCAATAGGAGCACTTTTACTAGCAACCAACTTCATAAGAGCATCAACTTTTTCACTCCAAGAAGAAATTTCTTCAACCGAATTAACTTTTTTACTAGTAGGAGCTCTTTCGGTATGCCATTGTGAATAATTTTCCATGATATTATCAAGCTTCACCCAAAGTAATTTCCATAAAAGTACCACCCGCGGTGGAATCTAAAAGATTACGAGAAACAAAATTCAACCCTGCATAAATTTTTTGTATGATCATCCAAAGATTTTACCCATGAGTTGGGCAATTCCTTAGCATCCTTTTCATCCTTTCCCAAGATTGTTCAACATGCTCATGTTCAAGTTGCTTGAAATTCATGACTTGGATTATAAGGGAAATAATTTTTGCGGGCGGAAAATACTTAGTGATAAAAGCATCTTTGCATTTATTCCAAGAATCGATACTATTGCGCAGCAAAGAAGAAAACCAATTTTTTGCAGAATCATGCAAAGAAAATGGAAATAATTTCATCTTCACAACATCATTGTCCACATCTTTTTTCTTTTGCATATCACATAATTCCACAAAAGTATTAAGATGGGACGCGACATCCTCATAAGGAGTACCAGAAAATTGATCTTTCATAACAAGATTCAGCAAAGCAGTATTAATATCACAAGACTCCGCACTAGTGGCAGGAGGAGCAAGCAGAGTGCCAATAAAATCATTGTTTTTGGTATTTTAGAAATAACACAACTTGGTGTTCTCTTGAGTCATGGTGACTACGCAACAAGATTGCACTCAAAAACAGATCCGGCAAGAAAACGGCGAACGAAAAAGAGAGCGAATAGAATGGCAAAATTTTGTGAAGTGGGGGAGATGAAAATGAGAGGCAAATGGCGCAAGGAAATGAGATTTGTGATTAGGAACCTGGTAGATGTTGAAGATCCTCCCCGGCAACGACGCCAGAAATTCCTTTTGATGTGGCTTGAAGCTACGTTGGTATTTCCCCAAAGAGGAAGGGATGATGAAGCACAAGGTGGTAGGTATTTCCCTCAGTGATGAAACCAAGGTTATCGAGCCAGTAGGAGAAGCAAGCAACACTACATAAACAACACCTGCACACAAATAACAAATACTCGCAACCCGACGTGTAAAAGGGGTTGTCAATCCCTTTTGGGTAGCGACGCCAGAAATTGGCAAACGGATGTGATAAAAAATATGATAGATTGGATCGCAGGAACGCGAGACAATAAATAAGAATAAATGGAAGCAAGGTTATTTTTGTACTTTTGGTTTAATAGATCTGAAAATGAAAGCAAAGGCAAATAGATCGCAAAGGCAAATAATATGAGAAAGAGACCCGAGGGCCGTAGGTTTCACTAGTGCCTTCTCTCGAGAAAAATAGCAAACGGTGGGTGTAATGCCCCATATGTAATTTGCCATATTTGTATTCCAACTCTTACCATTGCCGGCACTAAGTTATGATGTTCCTCGTTGTTGGGTTTTGTCTTTGTATTGTTTTTGTCCTTGTCATGCATCTCATATCATGTCATCATGTGCATCACATTTGCATACGTGTTCGTCTCATGCATCCGAGCATTTTCCCCGTTGTCCGTTTTGCATTCTGGCACTCCTATGTCCTCCGGTGTCCTCTTTTACCTATTTTCGTGTGCGGGTGTTAAACGTATCGGATTGGACCGAGACTTGCCAAGCGGCCTTGGTATACTACTGGTAGACCGCCTGTCAAGTTTTGTGCCATTTGGACTTCGTTTGATACTCCAATGGTTAACCGAGGAACCGTAAAGGCCTCGTGTGTGTTGCAGCCGAACACCTCTCCAAAGTGGCCCAAAACCCACCTAAACCCACTCCATCCTCTCGGTCGTTTGATCACGATCGCGTGGCCGAAAACCACACCTCATTTGGACTCTCCTAGCTCCCTCTACCTATAAATATGTGTCTCCCCCCGGATTTTCGCGCAGTCCAAACCCTAGCCCGCTCCTCCGCGCTGCCGGACACGTCCGCCACCGGCCAGACGCGTCCACCTCCGCCCGCGCCCAATCAGAGTCCGCCACGTGGCGCACCGCCTTCTCTCTCCTCCGTGCCCGCCGGGGACCGAGGCCGGCCCGCCCCGGGCCAGATCCGGGCTGAGCCCCGCGCCGCCGCCCGTGTCCCTCCGCCGCCGCCTGCCGCTAGTCCCTCCGCCACCAAGCGCCTCCGCCGCCCCGCTCCCCGCTCACCGGCCAGAGCTCCCGCGCCCCCGTGAGGCACCTTGCCTCGGGTCCGCGCCGAGGTGGCCGGAGTCGCCGCCCGCCGCCGGATCTGAGCGGGGGACGACCGGATCCACCCTCCTCCGTCCTCCCCCTCGCCTTCCTCCCTTGCCGGAGCAAGCCTCCCCCTCGCCGGAGTTGACCTCGGTTCGCGCGCCCACGAAGAACCCTAGATCCGGAGGGTAAAAATTTCACTGAGTCCCCAGTTTGCAATATTTTTTTAGCATTGTTCATCATGTCATAACTTTGCATCTGTAGCTCCATTTTGGGCGTGTAGTATATCAAATTGTTCGACTGGATGTGCTCTTCATTTCACTCCATTGCACCATGTTCACTTGAGTTCATCTTGATGCCCTAAATGCTGTTGCAAGAGTGCTATGTAATGTTAGTTCCTGATTCTTATCAGATTATGGACATTTGTCATTTTTGTCATGTTTAATGTGTGCCTCCTATGAACTTGAGCTCTACATGTGTTTTGGGATATGACATGCCATGTTTACAGGGGTGTATGCCATGTATTTTTGTGATCAATGTGGTGACTAGCACAAGCATGAAAAGTAGCTCTCGTGATGTTGCTGATTTCAGGAACTTAGAATTCTTCTAAGTCATTTCCCTAATGATATTTTTATGCCATGTATTCATGTTGCTATAGAGTGATCCATGCCTCTTTTGAGCAAGTTTAGTAAGGATGATTTTTAGATATTGTTATGCTCTATCTGTCCATGTCTTTGTTTGCAATTATGGAGTACCCTAGCATGACTTAATCTTGCTCTACTTTTGCTATAAAATGTTCCTGGCAGATTGTTTACATGTTAATCAATTTTGCCGAGGTTGTTGTAGTTGATCCATGCATGCTATGAGAGTGTTCTTGCCATGGTTAGCTTATTGATCATGTCTTCTTGCTATGTGTATGCTTAGTTTGTCATGCAATGCTTTGTGGTGAGTGCATCGAGCTCGCAAACATGCCTACGTAACTCTGTTTTTGGCATGCCCAGTTTTCTGCCAAGTCTGAATCTGTTAACGAATTTGCTATGTTCACATGGTTGCCATTGTATTTTCTGATCCCTTTTGGCTTATGGTCAGTAAGGGACTTTTGTTATATGCTTTGAGTAGTTTCATGTCATGCCTTGCTTTGCCATGATATGTTCCTGTAGCATGTTGTTATCTTGCTCTAAACATTGCTTCCTGATGTTAAATTCTGACATGTTATTTTTACTAAGTCTGTGAACCTGATATCTTTTGCACTTTTGCCATGCTTGTTTGAGCCTGCTATTGTGTGAATTAGCCGTAGCTCACTGTTCATCTTTTGTTAAGAATATTGAGTGGATCACTGCCATGTGCTTTGTTGCTATGTTAGAGTGCTGTAGCTTATTTTTCTTGATGCATTTAGATGACATCGTGCTGTTAATCGCAGCTTAGTGCCATTATTGTTTTGCTTGCCATTTGCAAACCGTGCATCCGATTCCGGTGATCTTTATATCGATTTCGACCGAAATCAACTCATCTTTCCAGCGGCACTCTTGGTTTGCCAAGTTGAGGCCTGGTTCAATCTTTTCCTTCCGGAGCATGCATATGCATTGCATATCACATCCCGCATATCATGCCCTGTTTTGGATCATGTTGCTTGCGCATTGCATCGTGGTTGATTGTGGTTCCCTTTTCTTGTGTTCTTGCTTGGGTAGAGCTGGGAGACGAGTACGTGATCGAGGAACCCGTTGAGTATGCTTATGAGGATCAAGCCTACGTCAACTCGGAGAACTTTACAGGCAAGATGACCATACCGTCGAAATCACTTCTATCTTTGCTTGCTAGTTGCTCGCTCTTTTGCTATGCCTATGCCTCGATACCTACCACATGCTTTATCATGCCTCCCATATTTCCATGTCAAACCTCTAACCCACCTTGTCCTAGCAAACCGGGTTTGTCTATGTTACTGCTTTGCTCAGTCCCTCTTATAGCGTTGCTAGTTGCAGGTGAAGATTGGAGTTTGTTCCTTGTTGGAACATGGAGATGTTGTTCCTTGGTAAAGGGTGGAAGGGTGGAAGGCTCGGCCTTATGCCTGGTGTTTTGTTCCACTCTTGCCGCCATATTTTCCGTCATACCGGTGTTATGTTCCTTGATTTTGCATTCCTTACGCGGTTGGGTTATAATGGGAACCCCTTGACAGTTCGCCTTGAATAAAACTCCTCCAGCAAGGCCCAACATTGGTTTTACCATTTTCCACCTAGCCTTTTTTTCCCTTGGGTTCCGCGAACTCAAGGGTCATCTTTATTTTAAACCCCCGGGCCAGTGCTCCTCTGAGTGTTGGTCCAACCTGTCAGCTGCCGGTGGCCACCAGGGGCAACTCTGGGCTGGCCTACCGGAACCTTGGACAATCTGGTGTGCCCTGAGAACGAGATATGTGCAGCTCCTATCGGGATTTGTCAGCACATTCGGGTGGCTTTGCTGGTTTAGTTTTACCATTGTCGAGATGTCTTGTAACCGGGATTCCGAGTCTGATCGGGCCGTCCTAGGAGAAGGAATATCCTTTGTTGACCATGAGAGCTTGTGATGGGCTAAGTTGGGACACCCCTGCAGGGATTTGAACTTTCGAAATTCGTGCCCGCGGTTATGGGCAGATGGGAATTTGTTAATGTCCGGTTGTAGAAAACCTGAAACTTAACTTAATTAAAATGGATCAACAGCGTGTGTAGCCGTGATTCTTTCTTTTCGGCGGAGTCCGGGAAGAGAACACGGTCTCGTGTTATGCTTGAACATAAGTAGTCTTGGATCACTTCTTGATGATAGATTCTCGAACGTGCTTTGCCTTCTCTTCTCGCTCTCATTTGCGTAAGGTAGCTGCCATATATGCTAGTGCTTGCTACAGCTCCACCTCATACCTTTTACCTACCCATAAGCTTAAATAGTCTTGATCGTGAGGGTGTGAGATTGCTGAGTCCCCGTGACTCACAGATTACTCCCAAACCAGATGCAGGTGCCGATGATACCGTTCCAGGAGATGCGACTAAGCTCAAGTGGGAGTTCAATGAGGACTCAGGCCGATACTACATTTCTTTTCCAGACGATCAGTAGTGGAGCCCAGTTGGGGCGATCAGGGACATTATGCATTTGGGGTTGTCTTTATTTTGGTTCCGTAGTCGGACCTTGATTGTATCTGGATGATTGTAATGTTATATTTATGTATTGTGTGAAGTGGCGAGTGTAAGCCAACTATGTACCTCTTTCTTATTCAGTACATGGGATGTGTAAAGATTACCCCTCCTGCGACATTTCCTACAATACGGTTATGCCTCTAAGTCGTGCTCCGACACGTGGGAGATATAGCCGCATCGTGGGTGTTGCAGTGGGTAAACAAATTACTGTTGGGAAATTGATGAAACTTAAAATAATCATGATGATATACAGGCAATGATCATTATATAGGCATCACGTCCAAGATTAGTAGACCGACTCCTACCTACATCTACTACTATTACTCCACACATCGACTGCTATCCAACATGCATCTAGTGTATTAAGTTCATGGAGAAACGGAGTAATGCAATAAGAATGATGACATGATGTAGATAAGATATATTTATGTAGAAATAGACCCCCATCATTTTATCCTTAGTAGCAATGATACATACGTGTCGGTTCCAAAAAGTGATAGAAGAATGTGTCAACTGGCACTTGGCACTGTGTCAATAGGTTAGTACCAAAAAGTGATATAAAATGATTATAAAACATCCAAGAATGATAATATAACAACATGGAACAATCAAAAATTATAGATACGTTGGAGATGTATCACGCACACGTGAAGGATTCCCACTGTAGGGTGTTGCAATATGTTCATGATTTGCTTATAGTGGGTTGCTTGAGTGATAGAAGCATAAACCCGAGTAAGGGGTTTTTTGCTTATGGGATAAAGGGGACTTGATACTTTAATGCTATGGTTGGGTTTTACCTTAATGATATTTAGTAGTTGCGGATGCTTGCTAGTTTTCCAATCATAAGTGCATATGGTCCAAGAAGAGAAAGTATGTTAGCTTATGCCTCTCCCTCATATAAAGTTGCAATGACAACCACTGATCTTGTTAACAATTGCCTAGGATAATTCCACACACCGACCCATCATTATTCCAAAGTCGCTATTTATAATATATAGTAATATATTCTAAATTTATGTTAACAACACCTACTTTCATATTTTAGTTCTCCAATATCATGCAAAGTTATCCTCTTCATACCCACAACCTAGTTTTATTTCTCATTTCTAGATGGAAGCAAATGTTTGGTGTACGTAGAGTCGTATCAGTGGCAGATAGGACTTGAGAGAATATTGTTCTTACCTTTAGCTCCTTGTGGGTTCGATACACCATACTTATCACTTCCACCTTTGGAAATTTCTACGATGATTCCTTGCACTTGGGGATTATCAAGCTCTTTTTTGGCGCTGTTGCCGGGGAGCAATAGCGTGGGGTTGGTATTCTTGTGTATGCTTGTTTGCTTTTTTCACTAAGTAGATTTTGTTTTCCTTTTGTATTTGTTTTCTTTAGTTGTTGGTGAAACAAACAAAAATAAATAAAAGAATGAAAATACAAAAAAATTACTTGCATCTTATGCCTAAAAACTTTTTCACAAAGAGAAGTCATTGGAAGGTTATGCATTGGAGAAGTGAGGGTCGACCTTGAACACTTGTGTTCATGCTCATGGAAACAATGTAGAATTTTTCATGGAAGTTTCTCAAAAATAATTATCCCCTTATTTATATCCATTGTATTATAAAAATGATGTGCCAAGTTTTGGTTTTAGGATATTTAAATTGCTTGTTTGGTGTGTGCAACAGAAAAAACAGAAACTTTTGTTGTAGTATTTGAATTTTCATTTTTTATTGGAGCATTATAAAATCTTGAAATTTTTACACAGTACTGCTCCGCAAATTTTTTAGATTGTCCTAATTTTTAGAACTTTTGAAGTTACAAAAGTACACGAAAGTTCCAAATTGCTACAGACTGTCCTGTTTTTTACAGATTCTGTTTTCTATGTGTTGTTCGGTTATTTTGATGAATCTATGGGTTTTATCGGGGGGTATGAACCATGGTGAAGTTGTAATACAGTATATATAATGCTAATATGAAAATGGAATGAGTTTACAATAGTACCTAAAGGTAGTGATTTGCTTTATTATACTAACGGGTCTCACGAGGGTTTTGTCAAGTTTTGTGTGGATGAAGTGTTCGAAGAACGAGGAGTTATCGATATGAGAAGAATAAGGAGAGGCAAGAGTTCAAGCTTGGGGGTGCCCAAGGCACCCCAATTAAATATTTCGAGGATACTCAAGCATCTAAGCTTGGGGATGCCCCGGTTGGCATCCCATCTTTCTTCTTCAACAATTATCGGTATACCTCGGTTTTTTTGTTCACATGATATGCGTCTTTTGTGATTATTTATCTTTTCTTTTCCTATATGCTCCATGCTAGTATATGATAGCCCTTCATTGATTTGTAGAATGCTCTTTGTGCTTCACTTAAATCTTTTGACTATGGCTTTATAGAATGCTCTTTGTGCTTCACTTAAATCTTTTGAGTATGGCTTTGTAGAATGCTTTGTGTGCTTCACTTATATATTTTGAGCTTGGATATTGGTAAATCTATATTATTTGTAGAATGCTCTATGAACTTCACTTATATATTTTAGAGTATGAATAAAATTACCATCATAATTGGGCTTGGAAGAGTATCATTAAAATAGCATTCCTAGCTAAAAAGGCATTAAAGAAAAGCGCTTGTTGAGAGACAACCCAATATTTATCCTTACTGTGTTTGTGTGTTCACATGATTAAGATACTGTAGTAATTTTGTTTTATAGCTTTTGTTTCAATAAAGTGACAAGTAAGACCTTTGGGATGGCTTACGGTGATAGTTGGTTTGATCTTGCTGGAAAACAAAAACTTTTGCACCCAGTAGAATAATTTTCATTTTTAACAGAAATGTGATAAAATACTGATTATTTTTGAACAAGATTGCTATACAAATTTCCTAGGTTGTCCTAATATTTCATAATTTTTGGAGTAGCATAAGTATGGTTGTTGTTCAGATCATTACAGACTGTTCTGTTTCTGACAGATTCTGTTTTCAATGCATAGTTTGCTTCTTTTCTAGTTTCTATGGCTTATATTGCTCAATATAAATTGTAGAAATGATATGGTACAGTAAGCATTGTGTGAGAACAATTATGAATATTATCTTTACAGTACCAAAGTGAATGGTTTGCCCTTTATCATACTAACCCATCTCACGAAGTTCCGTTAAGTTTTGTGTGATTGAAGTTTTCAAGTTTTGGGTGAGATATCGATACGAGGAGAATAATGAGTGGAAAGACCCTAAGCTTGGGGATGCCCAAGGCACCCCAAGGTAATATTCAAGGAATACTCAAGTACCTAAGCTTGGGGATGCCCCAGAAGGCATCCCCTCTTTCGTCTTCAAAAACTATCGGTATACCTTACTCGGAGCTTTATTTTTATTCGTCACATGATATGTGTTTTGCTTGGAGCATATTTTCAATTTTACTTGCTTTTTGAATAAAATCATTGGATCTGAAATCTTAAATGAAAAAGAATCCTCCCATGACTAGTTAATTATTTGAGTACTCAGTGTCCTTCACATATATCTTTTGGAGGAGTTTGTCATTTACTCACATGCTAATGCACAAGATGTGGTGGATCATGGCCGACCGCGTCGAGAGGTCGAGTTAGCAGCACAATACGCATCTCGTCAGCCTACTCCAGTTCGTCCAACCACCTCTGTGGAGCCAGGTGTGGTCTTCAGTTCTTTGGGGGTACCATGCCTCACCCCAGCCTTGCATAATGTGCGACTACCCAAGGATTTTAAGGGCCCTCGTAAGGTGCCCAATTATACCGCCGATTTTTGCACCCTGAGTCATGGGTTGAAAGTTATGAGATGGCGATGGAGATGCTGGATGTGGATGAAGCAGTATGTGCTAAGTATTTCACCATGATGTTGGAAGGAACAGCTCGTACTTGGTTAAAAAGTTTGCCAGCTAACTCCATTGGGTCCTGGGCTGAGTTGAAAAACTGGTTTATCCAGAATTTTAAGGACACATGTAAGCAGCCTATGTCAATTGTGGACCTAGCTGCCTGCGTTCAAGAGGATGGGGAGTCTACAACCCATTGGGTGAAGTGAGTCTCAGCTATTTTGCATTCTTCAGACCGCATCAATGCTGATACAACAGTCTTGACATTGGAAGGCAATTGCAGGTTTATGCCATTGAAACTGAAGTTGGGAAGACTCAAACATAACTGCAACGACATGTCAACGCTTATGGCCGCTTTGGTTAAGTATGCCGATTGAGATAGTACCAAGGACCCTGAGTCTGAGGAGGACAAATTCGGGAAGGGGAAAAAGAACGGCGATGCCAAGGGGCAGCAACATAACCCGGCAGGTCATGGGAACAATGGTAAGCCCAAGGAGGATAATAGCTTGGACTTTGTGGCTAACACCAACGCCCAGGATAACGGTCAGTGTCGTAAGGGTAAACCGCCCCAGCGGGGCGGAGGGTCAGGCCCCAATCTGGAGCGCCTGTTAAATCAACCTTATCCAAAGCACAGATCGAAGGAGAAGCCAGCTTCGCATCTTTGGAAGGATTGTTTCATCATGCGAGAGTTCAAAAATTCCAATATGTTTCAATATGGCAACGGCCCGCCCGACGGTTCAGGAGGCGGTTTTCATGGGCTGGGTTATGGAGGCGGCAACTCCGGTTCTGGATTCCAAGGCAATCAGACCAGACATGGCAATCAAGGTAATCAGGGTAATCAGGGAGGTTATAACCATCAGGGGAATCAACAGCAGCAGCAATCGGGTTATCAGAGCAATCCGAAGCAGTTGAATAGTGGGAAGTATCATGTCTTTACCACTAGCTTGTGTAAGCGTGATCAGAAGCTTCACAAAAGGGTCGTGAACTCCGTTGAACCGGCGGTGCCTCAGTATTTGCGCTGGTCTGAACAACCCATTTTCTGGTGTCGAGAAGATCTTCTGCCTCGGGTTGATAATCCGGGTCATCTGGCTTTAGTGGTGGCACCCCAGGTTGGGGGGTATCAATATCCTTTACTATGAAACCCCAGGTTAGTGGTGTCGAACGCTGTGTTTCATGGGGTAGTGTCTGGTAAATCGGCATACCCAGTTGGTAAGATAGCTCTGGAAGTTTCTTTCGGAGACGATCATGATTCAAGATCAGAGGTGTTGACTTTTGAAGTAGTGAAAATCAAGATTCCATATCATGCCCTGTTCGGCCGGCCGGCTTATGCTAAGTTCATGGCAAGGCCTTGTTATGTTTATTTGCAGCTTAAGATGCTGGGTCATAAGGGGACCATGTTGATCTAGCAGATATGACTTCTTTGAAAAAGCCAACTACTGATCATGATCCGGCACTGAAGTTTAAATCGGCTGAGGAGACTAAACTGGTTGACTTTGTTCCTGACGGTTCATCCAAGCAATTTAGCATCAGCGCTAACTTGGATCCAAAATAGCAAGGCGCGCTCATCGAGTTCATCCGTGAGAACCGGGACATCCTTGGTAGCTAAGGCTTTTTGTCATGGCTTCTATTGGTTGACAGCTCATGCTGATGCTGAGGATTTGGTGAAGAGGTGTGACGGTTGTCAGAAGTTTGCACGCCGCGCTCATATTCCGGCCCAGGAGTTAAGAATGATTCCAATCACTTGGCCATTTGCAACTTGGGGGCTAGACATGGTTGGACCCTTTAAAAGGTCCAAAGACAAGAAGACCCACCTGCTGGTGGCGGTTGATAAGTTTACCAAGTGGGTAGAGGCAGAGCCAGTCAATAAGTGTGATGCAACCACGACCATTCAATTCATCAAAAAGGTGATATTCCGGTTTGGTTTTCCACATAGCATTATAACTGATAATGGTACTAATCTGTCCAAGGGTGCTATGGAAGAATTTTGTCAACGAGAGAACATCTGACTTGACGTGTCTTCAGTGGCTCACCCCCAATCTAATGGTCATGCAGAAAGGGCAAATCAGGAGATTTTGAGAGGCATTAAACCTCGGGTTATGGTTCCTTTAAAGCGGACGCCAGGTTGTTGGGTGGAGAAGTTACCTTCCGTGTTATGGAGTATCAACACCACACCGAACAGATCTACAGGTTACATGCCTTTCTTTATGGTTTACGGAGCAGAGGCGATTCTCCCTAGTGACATCCGTCATGATTCGCCCCGTGTGGCGGCTTACGTTGAAGCTGATAATGAGAAGTCACGTCAGGACTCACTAGACCTGTTAGATGAGGAGCATGATCTGGCAGCGGTGCGTTCGGCGATTTATCAACAAGATCTCCGACATTATCACAGCCGCCGGGTTAAGACCAGAACTTTTCAAGAGGGCGATCTGGTGCTTGATACGTCTCCAACGTATCTATAATTTTTGATTTCTCCATGCTATATTATCTACTGTTTTGGACTATAATGGGCTTTATTTTCCACTTTTATATTATTTTTGGGACTAACCTATTAACCGGAGGCCCAGCCCAGAATTGCTGTTTTTTTTTGCCTATTTCAGTGTTTCGAAGAAACGGAATATCAAACGGAGTCCAAACGGAATAAAACCTTCGGGAATGTGATTTTCTCACCGAACGTGATCTAGGAGACTTGGACCCTACTCCAAGGAACAAAAGAGGCGGTCACGAGGGTGGGGGGTGCCCCCCCTAGGGCGCGCCCCCCTGCCTCGTGGGCCCCTTGTTGCTCCTCCGGCATACTTCTTCCTCCTATATATACACACGTAACCCCAAACGATCAGAACATGAGCCAAAAACCTAATTCCACCGCCGCAACTTTCTATATCCACGAGATCCCATCTTGGGCCTGTTCCGGAGCTCCGCCAGAAGAGGGCCGTCATCATGGAGGGCTTCTACATCATCCTAGCCCCTCCGATGAAGTGTGAGTAGTTTACCTCAGACCTTCGGGTCCATAGTTAGTAGCTAGATGGCTTCTTCTCTCTCTTTGAATCTCAATACAAAGTTCTCCCCCTCTCTTGTGGAGATCTATTCGATGTAGTCTTCTTTTTGCGGTGTGTTTGTTGAGACCGATGAATTGTGGGTTGATGATCAAGTCTATCTATGAATAATATTTGAATCTTCTCTGAATTCTTTTATGTATGATTGGTTATCTTTGCAAGTCTCTTCGAATTATCCGTTTGGTTTGGCCAAATAGATTGGTAGTTCTTGCCATGGGAGAAGTGCTTAGCTTTGGGTTTGATCTTGCGGTGTCCTTACCCAGTGACAGAAGGGGCAGCAAGGCATGTATTGTATCGTTGCCATCGAGGATAACAAGATGGGGTTTATTTCATATTGCATGAATTTATCTCTCAACATCATGTCATCTTGCTTAAGGCGTTACTCTGTTTTTAACTTAATACTCTAGATGCATGCTGGATAGCGGTCGATGAGTGGTGTAATAGTAGTAGATGCAGAATCGTTTCGGTCTACTTGTCACGGACGTGATGCCTATATGCATGATCATGCCTAGATATTCTCATAACTGTGCTCAATTCTGTCAATTGCTCAACAGTAATTTGTTCACCCACCGTAGAATACTTATGCTCTTGAGAGAAGCCACTAGTGAAACCTATGGCCCCCGGGTCTATTCTCATCATATCAATCTCCATTACTTTAATCTTGCTTTGCTTTTTTACTTTGCTTTTACTTTTTACTTTGCATCTTTATACCAAAAATACCAAAAATATTATATCTATCAGATCTCACACTCGTAAGTGACCTTGAAGGGATTGACAACCCCTAATCGCGTTGGTTGCGAGTAGCTATCGCTTTGTGCAGGTACGAGGGACTTGAGCGTGGCCTCCTACTGGATTGATACCTTGGTTCTCAAAAGCTGAGGGAAATACTTACGCTACTTTGCTGCATCATCCCTTCCTCTTCAGGGAAAACCAATGCAATCTCAAGACGTAGCAAGAAGGATTTCTCGCGCCGTTGACGGGGAGTCTACGCAAAAACTCAACATACCAAGTACCCATCGCAATCCCTATCTCTCGCATTACATTATTTTCCATTTGCCTCTCGTTTTCCTCTCCCACCAATTCACCCTTGCTATTTTATTCGCCCTCTCTCTCTCTATCCTCCCTCTCTATTTGCCTCTTTTGCCCGCTTGCTTTTTGTTTGCCCGTGTGTTAGTTTGCTTGTTTGTCGCGATGGCTCAAGATACTACCAAATTGTGTGACTTCACCAATAACAATAATAATGATTTCCTTAGCACTCCGATTGCTCCTCTTACCGATGCTGAATCTTGTGAAATTAATACTGCTTTGTTGAAGCTTGTTATGAAAGATCAATTCGCCGGCCTTCCTAGTGAAGATGCCGCTACTCATCTGAATAGCTTCATTGATTTATGTGATATGAAAAAGAAAAAAGATGTCAATAATGATGTCGTTAAATTGAAGCTATTTCCTTTTTCGCTTAGAGATCATGCTAAAGCTTGGTTTTCGTCTTTGCCTAAAAATGGTATTGATTCATGGAACAAGTGCAAAGATGCTTTTATCTCTAAGTATTTTCCTCCCGCTAAGATCATCTCTCTTAGAAATGATATTATGAACTTTAAACAACTTGATCATGAACATGTTGCACAAGCTTGGGAGAGAATGAAATTAATGATACATAATTGCCCTACTCATGGTTTGAATTTGTGGATGATTATACAAATTTTTTATGCCGGGTTGAATTTTGCTTCTAGAAATCTTTTAGATTCGGCCATCGGAGGCACTTTTATGGAAATCACTTTAGGAGATGCTACTAAACTCCTAGATAATATTATGGTTAATTATTCTCAATGGCATACTGAAAGATCTTCTAATAAAAAAGTGCATGCGATAGAAGAAATCAATGTGTTGAGTGGAAAGATGGATGAACTTATGAAATTATTTGCTACTAAGAGTGTTTCTTATGAACCTAATGATATGCCTTTGTCTACTTTGATTGAGAATAACAATGAATCTATGGATGTGAATTTTGTTGGTAGGAACAATTTTGGTAACAACGCTTATAGAGGGAATTTTAATCCTAGGCCATATCCTAGTAATCCTTCTAATAATTATGGGAATTCCTACAACAACTCTTATGGAAATTATAATAAGATGCCCTCTGAATTTGAGAATAGTGTTAAAGAGTTTATGAATTCACAAAAGAATTTTAATGCTTTGCTTGAGGAGAAATTTCTTAAAGTTGATGATTTGGCTAGAAACGTTGATAGAATTTCTCTTGAGGTTGATTCTTTAAAGCTTAGATCTATTCCTCCTAAGCATGATATCAATGAGTCTCTCAAAGCCATGAGAATTTCCATTCATGAGTGCAAGGAAAGAACCACTAGGATGTGTGCTTCCAAAGATGCCTTTATTAAAGCGTCTTCTTCCAATTCCTATGAAAATCAAGATGAAGATCTAAAAGTTATTGATGTGTCCCCTATTAAATCTTTGTTTTGTAATATGAATCTTGATGAAACTGAATATGATCTTCCTTTACCTAGAAGGCGTTCTAAAAATTCGGAGTATTTAGATCTTAATGATGAAATTGATGAAAGTGAGATTGAAAGAAATAAAAATCTAGATGTTGCTAAACCCACTATATTGGATTTCAAGGAATTTAATTATGAAAATTGCTCTTTAATTGATTATATTTCCTTGTTGCAATCCGTGCTAAGTTCTCCACATGCTTATAGTCAAAATAAAGCCTTCACCGAACATATTGTTGATGCCTTGATGCAATCTTATGAAGAAAAACTTGAGTTGAAAGTTTCTATCCTTAGAAAACTCTATGATGAATGGGAACCAACTATTAAAATTAAAATTAAATATCATGAGTTTTATGCTTTGTGTGATTTGGGTGCTAGTGTCTCTACTATTCCCAAGACTTTGTGTGATTTGCTAAATTTCTGTAATTTTGTTGATTGCTCTCTAAACTTGCATCTTGCGGATTCCACTATTAAGAAACCTATGGTAAGAATTAATGATGTTCTTATTGTTGCAAATAGGAATTATGTGCCCGTATATTTCATTGTTCTTGATATAGATTGCAATCCTTCTTGCCCTATTATTCTTGGTAGACCTTTCCTTAGAACAGTTGGTGCGATTATTGATATGAAGGAAGGGAATATTGGATTTCAATTTCCACTAAAAAGGGCATGGAACACTTTCCAAGAAATAAAATAAAATTACCATATGAAACTATCATGAGAGCCACTTATGGATTGCCTACCAAAGAGGGCAATACCTAGATCTATCCTCGCTTTTATGCCTAGCTAGGGGCGTTAAACGATAGCGCTTGTTGGGAGGCAACCCAATTTTATTTTTATTCCTTGATTTTTTTTCTCCTGATTAGTAATAAATAAATTATTTAGCATCTGTTTTGGTTGTGTTTTTTGTGTTTAATTAGTGTTTGTGTCAAGTAGAACCGTTGGGAAGACTTGGGGAAAGTCTTGTTGAACTTGCTGTAAAAAACAGAAACTTTAGCGCTCACGAGAACTGCTGTCATTTTTATTTGAAGAGTGATATTTAGATAATTCTTTTTGAATATCATTAATAGAAAAATTCCTCACGTCCAGAAATTTATTTTAGAATTTTTGGGGTTCCAGATCTTGCGCTAGCTACAGATTACTACAGACTGTTCTGTTTTTGACAGATTCTGTTTTTCGTGTGTTGTTTGCTTATTTTGATGAATCTATGGCTAGTAAAATAGTTTATAATCCATAGAGAAGTTGGAATACAGTAGGTTTGACACCAATATAAATAAATAATGAGTTCATTACAGCACCTTGAAGTGGTCTTTCGCTAACGGAGCTCATGAGTTTTCTATTTTGAGTTTTGTGTTGTGAAGTTTTCAAGTTTTAGGTGAATTCTTTTGATGGATCATGGAACAAGGAGTGGCAAGAGCCTAAGCTTGGGGATTACCATGGAACCCCCAAGATAATCCAAGGACACCAAGAAGTCAAAGCTTGGGGATGCCCCGGAAGGCATCCCCTCTTTCGTCCACTTCCATCGGTAATTTACTTGGAGCTATATTTTTATTCACCAACATGATATGTGTTTTGCTTGGAGCATCTTGTATTATTTGTGTATTTGTGTCTTAATATGCCACAATCATCCTTTCTGTACACACCTTTTGAGAGAGCCATACATGAATTAAAATTTGATAGAATACTCTATGTGCTTCACTTATATCTTTTGAGCTAAGTAGTTTTGCTCTATGTGCTTCACTTATATCTTTTGAGCGTTACAATTTTGCTCTATGTGCTTCACTTAGATCTTTTAGATCACAGTGGTGGATTTGTTTTAAAGAAACTATTGATCTCTCGTGCTTCACTTAAATTCTTTTGAGAGTCTCTTAATAGCATGGTAATTTGCTTAATAATAATATGCTTGGTATTCAAGATTTGTGAAACTTTCTTTTGAGTGTGTTGAATACTAAGAAAAGATTGAAGCATGATAATTGTTTTGAGATATGGAGGTGATAATATTAAAGTCATGCTAGTTGAGTAGTTGTGAATTTAAAGAATACTTGTGTTAAAGTTTGTGATTCCCGTAGCATGCACGTATGGTGAACCGTTATGTGACGAAGTCGGAGCATGATTTATTTATTGATTGTCTTACTTATGAGTGGCGGTCGGGGACGAGCGATGGTCTTTTCCTACCAATCTATCCCCCTAGGAGCATGCACGTAATACTTTGCTTCGATAACTTCTAGATTTTTGCAATAAGTATATGAGTTCTTTATGACTAATGTTGAGTCCATGGATTATACGCACTCTCACCCTTCCACCTTTGGTAGCCTCTCTAATACCGCGCACCTTTCGCCGGTATCATACACCTACCATATACCTTCCTCAAAACAGCCACCATACCTACCTATTATGGCATTTCCATAGCCATTCCGAGATATATTGTCATGCAACTTTCCACCATCTAGTTTATCATGACACATTCATCATTGTCATATTGCTTAGCATGATCATGTAGTTGACATAGTATTTGTGGCAAAGCTACCGTTCATAATTTATTCATACTTGTCACTCTTGATTCATTGCATATCGCAGTACACTGCCGGAGGCATCCATATAGAGTCATACTTTGTTTTAGAATCGAGTTGTAATCATTGAGTTGTAAATAAATAAAAGTGTGATGATCATCATTCAATAGAGCATTGTCCCAATAAAAAAAGGAAGAAAGGCCAAAGAAAAAAAGAAGGCCAAAAAAAGAAAATAAATAAAAAGGGGCAATGCTACTATCCTTTTTTTCCACACTTGTGCTTCAAAGTAGCACCATGTTCTTGATATAGAGAGTCTCATATTTGTCACTTTCATATACTAGTGGGAATTTTACATTATAGAACTTGGCTTGTATATTCCAATGATGGGCTTCCTCAAATTGCCCTAGGTCTTCGTGAGCAAGCAAGTTGGATGCACACCCACTTAGTTTCTTTTGTTGAGCTTTCATACATTTATAGCTCTAGTGCATCCATTGCATGGCAATCCCTACTCACTCACATTGATATCTATTGATGGGCATCTCCATAGCCCGTTGATACGCCTAGTTGATGTGATACTATCTTCCCCTCCTTTTTGTCTTCTCCACAACCACCATTCTATTCCACCTATAGTGCTATATCCATGGCTCACGCTCATGTATTGCGTGAAGATTGAAAAAGTTTTGAAAAAGTTAGAGTATGAAACAATTGCTTGGCTTGTCATCGGGGTTGTGCATGATTTAAAAACTTTGTGTGGTGAAGATGGAGCATAGCCAGACTATATGATTTTGTAGGGATAACTTTCTTTGGCCATGTTATTTTGAGAAGACATAATTGCTTTATTAGTATGCTTGAAGTATTATTATTTATGTCAATATAAACTTTTGTCTTGAATCTTTCTAATCTGAATATTCATACCACAATTAAGAAGATTTGCAGTCAAATTATGCCAAGTAGCACTCCGCATCAAAAATTCTCTTTTTATCATTTACCTACTCGAGGACGAGCAGGAATTAAGCTTGGGGATGCCTGATACGTCTCCAACGTATCTATAATTTTTGATTGCTCCATGCTATATTATCTACTGTTTTGGACTATAATGGGCTTTATTTTCCACTTTTATATTATTTATGGGAGTAACCTATTAACTAGAGGCCCAACCCAGAATTGTTGTTTTTTCCCTATTTCAGTGTTTCGAAGAAACGGAATATCAAACGGAGTCCAAACGGAATAAAACCATTGGGAACGTGATTTTCTCACCGAACGTGATCCAGGAGACTTGGACCCTGCTCCAAGGAACAATAGAGGCGGTCACAAGGGTGGGCCCCCCCTAGGGCGTGTCCCCTGCCTCGTGGGCCCCTCGTTGCTCCTCTGGCGTACTTCTTCCTCCTATATATACACGCGTACCCCCAAACGATTAGAACAGGAGCCAAAAACCTAATTCCACCGCCGCAACTTTCTGTATCCACGAGATCCCATCTTGGGGCCTGTTCCGGAGCTCCGCCAGAAGAGGGCCGTCATCACGGAGGGCTTCTACATCATCCTAGCCCCTCCGATGAAGTGTGAGTAGTTTACCTCAGACCTTCGGGTCCATAGTTAGTAGCTAGATGGCTTCTTCTCTCTCTTTGAATCTCAATACAAAGTTCTGCCCCTCTCTTGTGGAGATATATTCGATGTAATCTTCTTTTTGCGGTGTGTTTGTTGAGACCGATGAATTGTGGGTTTATGATCAAGTCTATCTATGAATAATATTTGAATCTTCTCTGAATTCTTTTATGTATGATTGGTTATCTTTGCAAGTCTCTTCGAATTATCCGTTTGGTTTGGCCAACTAGATTGGTAGTTCTTGTCATGGGAGAAGTGCTTACCTTTGGGTTCGATATTGCGGTGTCCTTACCCAGTGATAGAAGGGGCAGCAAGGCACGTATTGTATGGTTGCCATCGAGGATAACAAGATGGGGTTTATTTCATATTGCATGAATTTATCTCTCTACATCATGTCATCTTGCTTAAGGCGTTACTCTGTTTTTAACTTAATACTCTAGATGCATGCTGGATAGCGGTCGATGAGTGGAGTAATAGTAGTAGATGCAGAATCGTTTCGGTCTACTTCTCACGGACGTGATGCCTATATACATGATCATGCCTAGATATTCTCATAACTATGCTCAATTCTGTCAATTGCTAAACAGTAATTTGTTCACCCATCGTAGAATACTTATGCTCTTGAGAGAAGCCACTAGTGAAACCTATGGCCCCCGGGTATATTCTCATCATATCAATCTCCATTACTATAATCTTGCTTTTCTTTTTTACTTTGCTTTTACTTTTTACTTTGCATCTTTATACCAAAAATACCAAAAATATTATATCTATCAGATCTCACTCTCGTAAGTGAGCGTGAAGGGATTGACAACCCCTAATCGCATTGGTTGCGAGTAGCTATCACTTTGTGCAGGTACGAGGGACTTGAGCGTGGCCTCCTACTGGATTGATACCTTGGTTCTCAAAAACTAAGGGAAATACTTACGCTACTCTGCTGCATCATCCCTTCCTCTTCGGGGAAAACCAACACAAGCTCAAGACGTAGCAGTGCTCTGGCTCATCCAGGATCAGACTGATATGCACAAGTTATCCCCACCTTGGGAAGGACCTTTTGTGGTCAGCAAAAATCTGCACAACGGGTCATACTACCTTATCGCTGTTCGAGAGCACAAAGCCTCACGTAAATCGGAGGATGAGACCCAGCGGCCTTGGAATATAGCTCTTCTTCTGCCTTATTATACTTGAGCCACAGGCTCTTCTTATGTACATATTTATGACAATGTATATATTATAAACCGGAGCCTCAGCTAAAGCAGGATCATCTCTTTTATTTTTACATAATGTGTGGTTACATGGGGGCTTCTACTTATAAAACAGAGTTCTATTAACCCGACTTATAATGCCACACATATATAAAGGAAATCACTAAAGGGCTTGGTCGTATTCGAACCATAGCTACGCCTCTTGATTGTCTTAAAGCCAAAAAAGGGAAATCACTAGGGGGCTTGGTTGTATTCACACCATAGCTATACCTCTTGATAGGCTAAAGGCCAAAAGGAAATTATGTGGAACAAAGAGAGTTTGTTGCAAAATCACAACTCAAACATAGGTACCACTGAGCACAGCTCAAATATTGCTTGGGGGCTCCTTGCTTCTCAAAGAACAAAGAGTTTGTACCCTTGCAATAGGCTATCAAGCCAGGCTTGGAAGCCAGGTGTATTCACCTAAAACCCCGGGGTATCCTGCCTCTTTAAGTAAGCCACTTCGTCAAGGTAAACCTGGTATGACCCATCAAACTTTTGACAAGTCAATCTCATAAACCATGAACTTGTCAGAGTTAAAACGGTGATTCGTTGAAGATTGAGGTCCATCTTATAAGGCTTTGAAAAATGGTTTAACTCAGTGGCCTGGCAGCCCATAAAAAGCCTCGATTTAGGGCCTGGCAGCCCATGAAAAGCCTTGCATATTTTTCTGGTATTTTTTGAAATATTTAACCTCTTTTGATAAAGGATTTATGAACATTTTCTGATAAACCGGTGTCTATTACAACCCGACATGGCTTCCAACGCTAAGTTGTTGGTACATGATCAATTACAATCCGGCGTTAATTTGATCCGGTCTGGTTTTGGCTAGAAGTCACCAGAATTATATGAACAAACCGGTGTTTATCATAACCCGGTACGGTTTTGATATGAACCGGCAAGGATGAAAGGAGTCATCAATACTCCAGATTGGTGTTATTACCCTTATTATAACAAGAGTTGGTCAGCCAACGAGATATATCACAGGTATCATCTATTTTATATCCGGTTATTACAGTTTTGGTTATACATCCAAGATATGCATATATTTTGGGCATCATGACCCGTCCAGTGGTAAACCACGAGGACGCTTTCAAGTTCTTATATGCCGGAACAAATTACATAAAGCCGCAATGGACTATGCATATAGTAAAAATCCCAAAAGCATGGCGAGTTATCAGTATCTAGCAACATAAGTATGCTCAATGGCATAACAGACAAAGTGTTTGAACTAGCCTATTACAAGGCGTTTTTTCTGCCCACACAGGATAATTGTTTCAGCAATAAAGGGTAGTGTCGTGGTTTTGTCACGGCAGATGTCCTAGAGAAAGGACTTAGTCGTGGAGCCATCGCAATGGGTTAGCTTGAAGGGGTTATAGCGGACACAGGGACGCAAGAGAGTTTATACTAGTTCGGCCCCTTCGATGAAGGTAAAAGCCTACGTCTAGTTGTGATGGAATTGATGGGGTTTCGATGACTAGGGAGCAAACAAGCTTCGCCTATGTCTCGAGTTGTTGTCTGTTGTCCTTGAACCCCGCCGGATCGTCCCCTTATATACACGGGTGACGCCCGTTGGTTCACAGAGTCCCAATACCGGCTCATAGATGTGGGTTTGATCTCTACTTATTCCTAACTTACAATACAAGTTAACTACTAACGCCGATTTATGGCTACAGGCCTTGAACCGACCATGGGCCTTGAGCCCTCATCTGCCTTCTTGGGCTTTAACATACTTAACTACTGACGAAGTTAATCCGGCCCAGACAGGCCGGTTTACTCCCAGTAGTAATATCCCCAACATTAGGCCCCAGATTGATTTGGACATGTTCATGTCAATCCTTTAGCAAAAATCTTCATCTTCTCATAAATTGGTAAACCGCCATGATGTCATCTTCTCTGATTGATGTAAACCAGAGTGACGTCACCTGTCCCAACGAAGCTTATCCATTATGCTTCCTTGTTTAATAGATCTGCAGAAATCGAGGCGACAACTCCGTTTCGTGGCCCCTTGATTGTCGCGCCTGACACATGTCCTTTTACCTTATAAATAGGACCGAAGGGTCATTTCTTTTCTCCCCTTCATGCCTTTCTTCTTCGTCTTCCTCGCGTCGCCAGCCTCGGAGCTCCGCCGCCGCCGTCAACTTGTGCACCAACCTTGGCCGCTGCATCAACCTGAATGCACCAGAGCACCGCGGCGACCTTCCGCGTCTTCCTCAACTCTGGTAAGCCTTCTGCTCTTCTCAACACAGATCTGTTCTAGGGTTTCGTGTTCTTGCAATGTTCATCACCTGTTCGTGTTCATATACTAGCTCCTGGATGCATCTGTGAACCCCTGCTCTGTGTAGTGGTAGCTTTTAGTATCCGCCTTGTGTTTCATGCCCAAGACCATAGATCTCACATATATTTCTGCCCATTGATTCAATAATGTCCTGCTTTGAGCTTTTGAATATTTTTCTTATTTTCTGAACTTGCTTCAGATCCAACGCTGTAGAGAAATCTTGTGAAATCTGTTTCTGCATACTTATCCATCCGCAATCTCAGCTGTTTCAATGCTTAGATCAGGCGGTTTAACTTTGTAGAAAAAATTGCCAAACCGGTATATACCATTAGTCCCCTTGTTGAACCGCCAGTTGTTGTTGCTTCATAAAACTCCGATTTAGATAGATCAGTCTTCGGTTTAACATTGCACATACCACTGTACCTTAATCAATGCATTTTTGAACCGGGATCATCTACCTTGTAGATTTCATCATGGCCAAGCAAGTATATGAGTGCAACTGGGTTCCTTCTCGCGTCACAGAGGCTCAACTGGACGATTTAGTCCTGATCGGCGCCTTAGGCAGCAAAGATACCATCCATTGGAGGGCTCCTGGCAAAGAATTCCCTCCCACACCTCAAGAAGGAGAGGTCATCGTTTTCGTAGATCACTTAGCCCGAGGCTTTAAGCCGCCTAGTTCTAAATTTTACCGGGACGTGTTAGCCGATTTTCAACTCCATCCACAAGATACTGGCCCCAACTCTGTTACAAACATGTCTCACTTCCAAGTGCTCTGTGAGGCGTTCTTTCAAGAGGAGCCCACAGTGGAATTGTTCAGAGACTGTTTCCATCTAAACCGCTGTACTGAGTTTACTGACGGCTCCAATACGGAGTTGGGTGGCGTGGCGATTCAAAAAAGGAAAGAGGTCACATACCCTCACGCTAAACTGCACAGCCACCCCAAAGAGTGGAATCAAACATGGTTCTATTGCAAAGACACCTCCCCTGCTGGTGAAAATCCCTTGCCTGGCTTTCGTCCGGAGCGGCTCAGCAATACACACCCCTTTCCGCAAAGGTTGACTGCTCAGGAGAGAAGCAAATATGCTCCTCAACTGTCGAAGCTCAAAGCCTTTATGGCCAACGGTTTAACAGGGGTTGATCTCGCCCGCTGTTGGATATCATGGAGCATACTGCCCCTTAGTCAGCGCTCCGGTTTGATGTGTGAGTATACTGGCAGTGTTGATGACCCACTGCGACATTCCAACATCCAGCTCACCGATGAAGAAATCACAGAAGCTGTGAATAAGATGCTGAATGAACCGGAACACATCTATGCTAAAACCGGCCTGCTTCCCTTCTGTGCCACCAACAAACCGCCAGCTGTAAGAGTTTGATTTTTCTTTTTCCTAAATCTTCTATTGATATATCTGGTCATTGTTTAATATCAATGTATGTGTAACCAGGGCAATGATCCGTTTTGGAGCAAGAAACTGCCGCAGGAGAAACCAGACAAACCGGACAAACCGGAAAGAGCAACCCGGCAAAAGACTAAAGCTGTGAAGAAGACTGCCCACAGGAAAAGAACCAATGCATCCTCTAACCCGGCTCTGGAAGATGATGTGGATAATCCGGACCTTGAGGTAGGGCTTGACTCACTTGGCTTATTTTCATGTGTCTTATTGATGATGATATTTGTCAGGATGATGCCGAAGCCAGCCATGCTGATGCTGCAGAGATAATTATTCTCTCTTCTGATTCAGAACCTTTGCCTTCACTAAAAATCCGTCAGGCAAACCGGAAAGTTAAATTTTCTCATCCTCTTGCTTATTTGGATCCCAAATTTCTTATGAAGACCCAACAGCACGAAGCTCGTCGCATAACCCGGCACAGCGGCCAGGTAGTTACCTCCGCCGGTTTACCGAACAGTCCGGTTCGGAAACACCGTTCAGAGGTCTCTAATTTGCTTGTCAGTGCTTGTCCTAAAGCGGGCTGCTTTCGTCAACCTCTTAATCCATCTGACTCCAATTATCAGGTTACTTCCCACTCATCTTCTGGCGAGTCATCGGCTACTCAGCTGCCACCGCTCAAAACGGTGCTTGGGTAAGCTATACTTATCATAATATTTGCAGCACATCGCCTTGGAACATATGTTGTATTTTATTTTGTTATTCCTTTCAGGGCCAAGCCTAGGCCAAGCAAGAAGGCTCGTCTGGACAAAGCGGCCGAAGTAGATGCCGTCCTTGAACCGGGCAAAACACCAGATCTTGAAGCGGCTATTCATGAGGATATACCCAATGATCCGCCGCAGCAAGACGACGATCTTATTGCTGAAGAAAGTCCTATTGATACCTCAAGTCCTGTCAATCAGCCCACAAGCTCTATCCGGATTGAGAAATCCACCGGTCCAACAAAGCCCACTAACAAGCCAACAGCCCCAGTGCAAACCGGCGATACCAAGGATGATGAGGTTGTCATTACTGGCATTGGCCGTACAGAGCCAAGCAATCCTGTCGCTTTGTCCAAACATTCTGCCAAGGAAGAATTTGCTGCCTTTGGCAAAGGCAAGTGGAATGCTGATCTGGCGACTTACACTGCTCTGAACGCCCAAGAAATCCATTCCGACTACCTGAACCGGCTGTATACCAGTCATGACTATGAATCCGGTCTGGTAAATATGATGAAAGATAAATATGAGGTAACTTCCATATCCTCTTTCCTGTTTGTATATTTCAATTCTTGTTGATGCTCCTAGCCCCCGAGGACCGGTTTGTAATCTTCTTTCAAACCGGGACTTACTAATACAAATCCTAATGCTTTGAAATTTTTGAAATTCGCTGGTGTAGTCCCCAAGGGCCGGTTCAACTTAATGTAGTTAAACCGGGACTTTAAGTAATTGAGATCGCCGCATTAGAATATATACGAGCAAATAGCCATTAGCCCCCAAGTGCCAAGTTGAATACTTGTATTGATCTTGGGACTTTGCAAGCAATTGAAATATGAAGATTGAATATGCATTAGCCCCCAAGTGCCAAGTGCATAACTTGTTATGTGGTTGGTACTTCAATCCTTGTACCGTTTTGCTGAATCATATAACTGTCTGCATGCAGGCTGAGCTGAAGACAAAAGAAAGCCAAGTCGCCGACCTCCAAGATAATCTAAAATCCCAACAAGCTGAAACCTCCAAGGCAAAAGAGGAATTAACCAGCGCTTTAAGCGCCATGGAACAGCTTAAGGAGAGCTTCAAGAAGAAGCGGGCGGATTGGGCCACTGAAAAATCTACTTAAATCAAACGAGCAAAAGACGCCGAGGCTGCACTCAAACCGGTGGCGGATGAACTGACCAGCATAAAGCGGCACGTCCATGCCATGACCACTGCTATCTTTGGTAAGCCGGTTTTACTTCTGAACTGATTCTGCCGTCTTACAGAGCTGCCGGTTTGTTAACCCTTTATGATATTTCAGGGACACGCATTGGTCACTTGGGGTCAGATGTGCGGAAGAAATTGAAAGCCGCCTATACGTTGGTCGAACAACTGTACACTAGTGCACAGCGGATCATCTGTACTGCATCCCACAACAAGCCGGCACCCACCTTGATTCAGGACACTCTGATGAAACTGTCGGTGCTTCCTGCCCGGGTTGAAGAGCTGAAGAAATCTGCTGCTCGAACCGGTGCGATCAATGCCTTAATCTAGGCAAAAGCTTGGGTGCCGGATTTTGATCCTATTGAAGCGGCTCAGGGCTATCCCAGCTTGAAGGAAGACGGGTCGGAGTTTGGTGAAGTGGATCTACGAGCAATAAACCGGGAGGTGCGTCCTCTAGCATGTCAATTGGCTGAAGAAGCAGACTTGTCTCATTATCAAGCCCAATATGACAATCAAAACAAGCGTATAGCTGCACCAATTCATGAAGCGGAAAATCTTATCCCTCCAATCCGTAAGCATACTTACGCTCCCGATATTGACCCGTCGTTGCTGATCCATGACGAAGCTGTTTTTCAAGCATTAATGGGAATCGACTGGACAACTGTTGATTTCCAGCCGCTGGGTAGAGAAACTGAAGCTGAAGCGGCGCAGGATAACCCACAACCATTAGGCCAGGCTGGTGACCAAGCTTGAATCGGAGGCCAGTTTAAAACTGCTTCTCCTTTGCGAAAAACAATGATCTTATTGTGGGCACCGTGTTGCCTTATAATAGGCTAGCTGATACTTTTGATGTTGATATGCCTTCGTGCATAATCGCTGCCACTTGCTCTTCCGTTGGGTGATGAATTTTCCAAAGTACTTTTTGCAATAAAAAATCTTCAAGTGCCACCACGGTTGTACCGTCAGGCGGAATATGATGTCTGCATACATGAAATCAAAACATCCGAAATTTTTAAGTATATGACCAAATTTTTGAGATACATAATACCTGCCATCGTTGAGCGTGAAGTTGGCTTGGCCAATCTTGAAGCAGAGTTTTATAAACCCACACTATTGGAGGAGATAGCAGCTCCCATATATATATGATGCCGGTTTACTATGTAAACCGTGCCGGGTTATAATAAACACCGTGTTACTCCATAAGAGGATGTTAACAAAAAAGATCAAACCGAGCAAATAGTCTCCGGATTGAAATGAACCGTGTTCCGTCAATTGACAGTGTGAACCGGTTGAAAACTTTGTCGGTTTAAAAAACGCAATAAAAAGAAAGAAATATCTTTCAAAGAAAAGTATAAAGCAAAGGCAATGACAAAACCGTTTGCAAAAAAGGCTCATTTGAGCTGATCATATGGCGTTACCATGGCCGAACACGACCAAGCTCCCGATAGGTGTAACTATGGTTCTAGTCAGCCAGGTCCCCAAATGAAACCATGGCATTTATGCCGATCAAGTGGCATGGCAATGGTTCGGGTTCGACCAAGCCCCCAAGTGATTCTGTGGCCTTAGGCCGATCAAGAGGCATGACTGGTTCAGACGTGACCAAGTCCCCAAGTGATCTGGTGGCTCTCTCCTATCAAGAGGTATTGTATTGGTTCGGACACGACCAAACCCCCAAGTGATATAACATGATGCTTTTTTTTAAAAAGCCAACTCAAGGGATAAACTGGAGGCCGCTTTAGAACAACTCCGTGTAACCACACATGATGTCAAAGAACAGATACCCCGCTTTAGCTGAGGTTCCGGGTTATTATATTTAATCATAATATATACATCGTCGTAATATGTACATAAGTAGAGCCAATGGCTCAGGTATAGTAAGGCCAAAGATGAGCTATGTTCCATGGCCTGTTGGTCTCCTCCTCTGATGTACGTGAGTCCTTATGCTCTCAAATATCGATCAGATAGTATGACCCGTTGTGCAGATTCTTGCTGACCATGAAAGGCCCCTCCCAAGGTGGGGATAGCTTATGCATATCAGTCTGATCTTGGATGATCTGAAGCACCAAATCTCCTTCCTGAAAGGTTCTAGTTCTGACTCGGCGACTGTGATAACGACGAAGATCCTGTTGGTAAATCGCCGAGCGGGCAGCTGCTATGTCACATTCTTCATCCAACAGGTCCAAAGCGTCTTGCCGTGCTGTCTCATTGTCTGCTTCAACATAAGCCGCCACACGGTGTGTATCCTGTTGATCTGTTGGGTGTAGTATTGATGCTCCATAACACAGATGTTAATTCTTCTACCCAACAACCTGGTGTTCTCTGGAAAGGAACCATAAGCCGGGGCTTGATGCCTTTCAAGATCTCTTGATTAGCCCTTTCTGCTTGACCATTGGACTATGGATGTGCCACCGATGAAACGTCGAGCCGGATGTGCTCCCGTTCGCAGAACTCCTTCATGGCACCTTTGGACAAATTGGTACCATTATCTGTGATGATACTGTGTGGAAAGCCAAACCGGAAAATCACTTTTTTGATGAACTGAACCGCCGTGGCCGCATCACACTTGCTAACAGGTTCTGCCTCCACCCACTTTGTAAACTTGTCAACCGCCACTAGGAGGTGGGTCTTCTTATCTTTGGACCTTTTGAAAGGCCCAACCATATCCAGCCCCCAAGTCGCAAACGGCCAAGTAATTGGAATCATTCTCAATTCTTGAGTCGGTACATGAGCACGCCTTGAAAACTTTTGGCAACCGTCACATCGTCTGACCAGATCCTCCGCATCAGCATGAGCAGTTAACCAATAGAAGCCATGGCGAAACGCTTTAGCCACCAGAGATTTTGAACAAGCGTGGTGACCACAATCTCCTTCGTGGATCTCACGCAAAATTTCACGGCCTTCTTCAGGAGACACACAACGTTGAAACGCCCCTGACACACTGCAATGATGCAACTCACCGTTGATAACAGTCATGGACTTGGATCGCCGGATTATCTGTCGGGCCAGAGTCTCATCCTCTGGTAACTCGCCCCGGTTCTTGTACGCCAGGTAAGGAAGCGTCCAATCCGGAATAATGTGAAGAGCTGCCACCAATTGAGCCTCCGGATCAGGAATAGACAAATCCGCTTCACCAGGGATCTTGACCGACGGGTTGTGCAGCACATCCAGAAAAACATTGGGCGGGACCGGTTTGCGATGAGAGCCTAGCCGTCTTAAAGCGTCCGCCGCTTCATTCTTCCGCCGGTCCACGTGGTCCACCTGATAGCCTTTAAAGTGACCTGCAACAATATCCACCTCACGACGATATGCTGCCATGAGTGGGTCCTTGGAATCCCAAGTGCCAGATACTTGTTGAGCCACAAGGTCTGAGTCACCGAAGCACTTAACTCGACTTAGATTCATCTCCTTAGCCATCCGGAGACCGTGGAGCAAGGCATCATACTCAGCTGCATTGTTAGTACAAGGGAACATTAAGCGAAGAACGTAACAAAACTTATCACCTTGTGGGGAAGTTAATACGACTCCAGCCCCCGAGCCTTCCATTGCCTGGATCCGTCAAAATGGATGGTCCAATATGTGTGATCCGGCTTTTCTTCAGGTGCTTGCATTTCCGTCCAATCATTGATGAAATCAACAAGTGCTTGAGACTTAACCGCCGTCCGAGGCACATACTTCAAACCGTGCGGCCCAAGCTCTATAGCCCACTTGGCAATCCGGCCAGTTGCTTCCCGGTTCTGGATGATATCCCCCAAAGGAGCAGAACTGACCACCGTAATTGGGTGCCCTTGGAAGTATTGTTTAAGCTTCCGGCTTGCCATAAAAACTCCATACACCAGCTTCTGCCAATGCGGATACCTTTGCTTGGACTCAATGAGTACCTCGCTGATATAATAGACTGGACGTTGAACCGGATGCTCCTTACCTGCCTCCTTTCGCTCCACCACAATAGCCACGCTGATCGCCCGAGCATTAGCAGCAACATATAGCAGTAATGGCTCCTTGTTAATGGGAGCGGCGAGCACAGGCGGATTGGCCAATTGCCGTTTTAAGTCCTCAAATGCTTCATCAGCAGCAGAACTCCAGACAAACTGATCCGTCTTCTTCAACATCTGATACAAAGGGATTGCCTTCTCACTAAGACGACTGATAAACCGGCTTAACGCGGCAATCCGGCCTGCCAGGCGTTGAACATCATTGATACACTTCGGTTTAGCCAGGGAGGTGATGGCTGTGATCTTCTCTGGATTAGCCTCAATTCCCCTATTGGACACCAGAAAACCCAATAACTTGCCCGCCGGTACACCAAAGACGCACTTGTCCGGATTAAGCATCATCTTGTATGTCCTTAGATTATCAAAGGTTTCCTTCAAATCATCAATCAGAGTCTCCTTCTCCCTGGATTTAACCACGATATCATCCACGTAAGCATGTACATTACGGCCAATCTGTTTGCACACCGTTGATAAGTTGCCTGGGCACTCTTGAGTCCAAAGGGCATAGACACATAGCAGAAGGCTCCAAAGGGAGTTATGAACACCGTCTTATCCTGGTCCTTAACTGCCATTTTGATCTAATGATAGCCAGAATATGCATCCAAAAAACTTAAACACTCACAACCCGCCGTAGCATCAATAATTTGATCAATACGGGGGAGGGCAAAAGGATCTGCTGGACAAGCCTTATTAAGATCTGTGTAATCCACACACATGCGCCAGGTGCCGTTTTTCTTAAGGACCAGCACCGGATTGGCAAGCCACTCAGGGTGAAAAACTTCAACAATAAAGCCAGCTGCTAAGAGCCTGGCTACCTCTTCTCCAATCGTCTTGCGTCTTTCCTTGTTAAACCGGCGAAGGAACTATTTCACCGGTTTGTATTTAGGATCCACATTAAGGGTGTGCTCAGCGAGTTGCCTCGGTACACCTGGCATGTCAGAGGGCTTCCATGCAAAAATGTCCCAATTCTCACGGATGAACTCGATGAGCGCGCTTTCCTATTTCGGATCCAAGTTGGCACTGATGCTGAACTGCTTGGATGAATCGCCAGGTACAAAGTCAACAAGCTTAGTTTCTGCTGCCGATTTGAACTTCAGGGCCGGATCATGCTCCGTAGTTGGCTTCTTTAATGGAGTCATGTCCGTCGGATCAACATTGTCCTTATAATACTTCAGCTCCTCGGTGGCACAAACCGACTCTGCATAGACCGCATCTCCTTCCTCGCACTCCAAAGCGATTTTGCGGCTTCCGTGAACCGTTATTGTTCCCTTGTGACCCGGCATCTTGAGCTGCAAATACACATAACAGGGCCGTGCCATAAACTTGGCGTAGGCCGGTCGCCCAATCAGGGCGTGATATGGACTTTGGATTTTCACCACTTCAAACGTCAATGTCTCCGACCTGGAATCATAATCATCCCCAAAGGCCACTTCCAGAGCTATCTTACCAACAGGATATGCTGATTTGCCAGGTACTACACCGTGGAACACCGTATTAGACGGTTTGAGATTTTTACCTGTTAGTCCCATATGATGGAAGGTCTCATAGTACAAGATATTAATGTTGCTCCCTCCATCCATGAGCACTTTGGTGAACTTGTAACCTCCCACTTGAGGCGCCACCACCAGAGCCAACTGACCCGGATTATCAACCTGAGGAGGGTGATCCTCTCTGCTCCATATGATTGGCTGTTCAGACCAGCGTAGGTAACGGGGTATGGCCGGTTCAACAGAGTTGACTGCCTGCCTCTGAACCTTCCGGTCTCGCTTGTCCAAGCTAGTGGTGAAGACATGGTACTGCCCACTACTCAACTGCTTTGGGTTGCTCTGGTAACCTGACTGTTGCTGCTGTTGGTTGTAACCACCCTGGTTATTCTGACTATTTTGATTATTATGTCCGCCTGGATTACCATTAAATCCTGAACCGGAATTTCCTCCACTGTAACCCGGCCCGGACCCTGAGCCACCGCCAGAGCCGTGATCATATCGGAAAGCATTAGAATTTTTGAACTCCTGCATAATGAAGCAATCCTTCCAAAGGTGGTTTGCTAGCGCCTTCT
Organism: Triticum dicoccoides; assembly: GCF_002162155.2. Lineage (NCBI taxonomy): Eukaryota > Viridiplantae > Streptophyta > Magnoliopsida > Poales > Poaceae > Triticum > Triticum dicoccoides. The sequence goes on along the minus strand of NC_041384.1, from coordinate 403,299,377 downwards.
TCGTCCCATGTCTTGGACAAGGCTGGCTCAATAGATAATTTAGGCGGTCCGGGTTAGGGTTGGGTGCCCTGTTGCGATTTTTCGGTTTACCCTTGTGTCGCTGGCCATTGTCCTGCGTGTTGGTATTAGCCACAAAGTCCATGTTACCATCCGCTTTACGCTTGCCTCCACCACCATTGCCTACCCAATGATGCTGCTGACCGTTGGAGTTGTTGTTCCTCTTTCCCTTCCCTACCTTGTCATCATCAGATTAGGGATCGTTGGTACTATCAGAATCAGCATACTTTACCAAAGCAGCCATGAGGGTCCCCATGTCAGTGCAATGACGCTTCATCCGTCCCAATTTCAGTTTTAGGGGCCCAAACCGGCAGTTGCCTTCTAGGGTTAATACAACGGTGTCAGCGTTGATGCGGTCTGATGAATGCAACACTTGTGAAACCCGGCGCACCCAATGAGTCGTCGATTCTCCTTCCTCCTGGACGCAGGCAGCTAAGTCCACTATCGACATAGGCTGTTTACATGTATCCTTGAAATTGCTGATAATTCGGGCTCGTAATTGGGCCCATGGACTGATAGAATTAGTCGGCAAGCTTTTTAACCAAGACGGGCCGTTCCTTCAAGCATCATGGTGAAGTATTTCGCACACGCCGCGTCATCCACATCAAGCATCTCCATGGCCATCTCATAGCTCTTCACCCATGTCTCTGGAGGTTGATCCGCCGTGTAATTTGGTACTTTGCGCGGGCCTTTGAAATCCTTGGGCAGGCGCACATTGCGTAAAGCGGGGACAAGGCAAGGCACCCCCAAAGAACTAGAAGTAACACCAGGTTCGATTGAGATAGTTGGACGAACCGGCGTGAGCTGCCGAGCCTGATGCTGTGCGGCTAACTCGGCCTCCCTGCGTGCTCGGGCCTGGTCCACCACTTCCTGAGCGTTATCAGCACCACCCGCCGGGTTGTTGCCACGGGGTGCTCCACGTCGTTCATTACTCGACACTGCCGGTTCATCCATATGTCTGCTATAGCTCCGTCTTGGACGGGGGGTCGAGTGGATCCGGTCGCGGCTGTACGAGTATGCTTCCTGTTGGACCAAAGCTGTCCTCAGAAGCTCCTTGACCCGTTGCGTCTCTACTGCCTGCGGCGAGTCACCTTCAATTGGAATGGCCTCCAGCCGTGCAGCAGCGGTGACGAGATTATCCATTGGGTTGGAGTAGTGACCCGGAGGTGTTAACACAGCCAGAGGTATAACGGTGTTTTGACGAGGTGGGTCCATCCGACGAGGCTGAACCGGTGCACCGGTCTCAGGAGCTTCCGCCCGGTTTCCATCCAGCGGATTACTGGTTCCTGCTCCTGGGGTGTTGAAAAGGTCTCTGGCCTCGAAAACCAGAGGCACACGGGATCGGTACTTCCTCCTCATGACTTCCTGCGACGCGTTCTGGTCCAACATGAGCCTGTAGGCTTGTGCGTCTAGAGCGGCCTGCTCTGTGGCCATCCTGGTGTCCTCAGCTGCCAGATCCGCCTTGGCCTGGGTGATCTGTTCCTTTACCTTTGCAATTTCTGCGTTGTGGACATCCTGATCCGCCGGATTAGCTTCCGCCATAAGCACAGCCAATGCATCAAATAGCTCTGATAGAACTTGAGCCGGCGGGCGCACAGGGCCTCCTGCCTCGGCGGCCGTCGCTGCTGCTAAACCGGAGGTTGTTGCTGGAGCGGTCGAAGAATGAAGCGTTGCTTGTGTGCCGGCCATGAATATTCGAACTCGGTTGGGTAGATGAGAGGGGTTCGGAATACTGTCGCCATCGGAACAGCCTCCAATCCGGCCATCTTGTAGCTGATAAAGAGATTCGGTTTCTCCAGTCGATGACTCATCATCGGAACAAACGACAGTCTCGCCGTGAGATTCCGATCCGTCCTCATAACTTCCTCCATGGATGACTCCCACGAAGGCACGCTTCATGGCCGGTTTAACCCGGGCGGATCGCGCACGCTGAGCCGTCTCAACGAGGTCGGTGCAGATGTCCGGCTCAGGGCCCGGTTCACCGATCTTGCCAATGAAAACGTGAATGCCACCAAAGGGGACCCGGTACCCGTACTCAACTGAGCCGGCCTCGGGGCCCCAGCCTGTGTCGTCGATGTAGAGCTTGCCGCGACGACTCTTAGTCAGCCGGCCTACAGCGTAGCCCTCGAGTCCTTCAAAGCGGCCCTCCAAGAACCTGAAACCATCGTGCGATAGCCCCACGGTGGGCGCCAACTGTCGTGGTTTTGTCACGGTAGATGTCCTAGAGAAAGGACTTAGTCGTGAAGCCATCGCGACGGGTTAGCTTGAAGAGGTTAAAGCGGACACAGGGACGCAAGAGAGTTTATACTAGTTCGGCCCCTTCGATGAAGGTAAAATCCTACGTCTAGTTGTGATGGAATTGATGGGGTTTCGATGACTAGGGAGCAAACAAGCTTCGCCTATGTCTCGAGTTGTTGTCTATTGTCCTTGAACCGCCGCCGGGTCGTCCCCTTATATACACGGGTGACGCCCGTCGGTTCACAAAGTCCCAATACCGGCTCATAGATGTGTCCGGTTTGATCTCTACTTATTCCTAACTTACAAGACAAGTTAACTACTAACGCCGGTGTACGGCTACAGGCCTTGAACGGACCATGGGCCTTGAGCCCTCATCTGCCTTCTTGGGATTTAACATACTTAACTACAGACGAAGTTAATCCGGCCCAGACAAGCCGGTTTACTCCCAGTAGTAATATCCCCAACAGGTAGGTTACGACAGGCTAAAGCGGCTTCCGGTTCAGGATTCATCACCAGGACGACTTGAAGATTGCGGATCATCTTGGGTAGGTGCATCCTCCTCTTCTCTACCCAATGGCTGGAAATCAATTGTTGTCCAACCGATTCCGGTTAAAGCTTGGAACACGGCTTCTTCACTTATAAGGGGGGAAGGATCAATGTTAGGGGCATAAGTGTGCTTACGAATTGGTGGAACAAGATCTTCTACATCATGTATCGGCACGAGATATCTTTTCTGATCAACATCATAAACCGGCTGATAATGAGACAGATTTGTTTCATCCGCCAATTTGCTTGCTATGGGCAGCATTTCCCTTGTTAGCCTTCCGAGATCATCATTGTTGAATTCTGAAGCGTCTTCCTTTACACTGGGGTAGCCTTGGCCAATATCTGCCGGTTTAAGATATGGAATTCGTGCCTTGGCCTGGATTAGCGTAGTTGGTGCGCCTGACCTTGCAGCTGATTTTTTTGGTTCAACCAATCGAGCAGGCAGCATTGACAACTTCTTGATGGTTTCTTTTATCAATGTTGGAGGAGGCTTGTTGTAAGCAGCAGTGCAGATAGCCCGTTGGGATCTGGAATATAGCTTGTCTATCAATGTATAGGCAGCCTTCAGCTTCATCCGCATATCAGAGCCCAGATGGGTAATGCGGGTCATAAGGAAAAGGTTACTTGAAAACGTCAGATGAGGATGCTTACCAAACACAGTAGAAGTCATAGCGTTTATTTGCCGCTTTAAACTGGTGAGTTCCTCAACCACTGGTTTTAGGGCTGCTTCTGCGTCTTCGACCTTCTTTGCTAAAGCGACCTTTTCTGTGTCCCACTCTGCACGCTCCTTCTTAAAGGTTTCCTTCAGTATCTCCATGGATGCTAAGGCATTCGTCAGTTCTGCCTTGGCATTGGAAGCATCCGCTTGCTGAGATTTAATGTTCTCCTGAAGGTCAGCGGTTTGGGCATCCTTCTTACTCAGCTCGGCCTACAAAGACAAGATATATCATCAATGGGCTATGAATATTTGAAGTACCAAGCGTATAACAAGTTATGCACTTTGCACTTGGGGGCTACTGCCTATTCGCTTAATTCTAGAAAATTAATTCAAGTCCCAAGTGTATAATACAACCATTATTCTTGGCACTTGGGGGCTAATGTACATCTGCTCAAAAGTAACAGTAATTAAAGTCTCGGTTCACCTTGGAAAGGTAAACCGGCCCTTGGGGACTACATAGGTGAAAGTTACAGGGATACCATGCTAAAATACCGGTTCATTTTTAAAGGATCAACCGACCCTTGGAGGATAAGTATGCAGAAGTATGGTATTATAAAGTCCCGGTTTTAGATTATTATCATAAATCGGCCCTTGGGAGCTACTAGAATTGGTACTTACAATTGGACTTAAGAGAGAAGAGGATTTGTACTTACTTCATAACGTTCCTTCATCAAATTCACTAAATCGGCTTCATAGTCACGGTTTGAGTACAGGCGGTTCAGAAAACCAGAATGGAGCTCTTGGGCATTAAGGTGGGCATAGCTTCATAAATCGATGCTCCACTCGCCTTTCTCCATGGCAGCACACTCTTCCTTGGCGCTATGTTTTGCCAATACAACAGGATGGCCAGGAGAGGTGTGGCCAACACCAGTAATGATAACCTCATCTTCCTTGTCACCAGCAGCTTTTTCTAGAGTTGATGGAATGTCAGTAGCCTCCACTGAACCAGAAGGTCCGTCATCAGTCCGGACTGGACTTGCTAGTTTATCATCTTGCACAGCGGTATCAACTTGTGCTTGTTCATCAACATTATGATCTTGAGGGGGCGGTTCATCAAATGTGGCCTCAGTATTTGGACCTTCCGGTTCCGTAGTCAGCTCCGGTTCAATCACCACATGGTCTTCAGACGGATTATTCACCCGAGCCTTCTTACTGGGTCTGGCTTTGGCTCTAAAAAGAACAGATGCAAAGGTTAGCATAGCATATAAAGTGTCAAACATCAAAAGATTGAGTTGAAATACTAACCCAGCAATGGTCTTAAGAGGAGGGCGTTGCGTGGCCGTTGATTCGCCAGATGATGAAGGAGGTGTCACCTGATAATTCGAATTAGACGGATTAAGAGGTTGTCGGAAATAGCCGGCCTTGGGATAAGAAGTGTCAGAAGTGGGTGAGACCTCACGTCGGTGTTTTCGAACCGGGGTGTTTGGTAAACCGGTCGAAGTGACCATTTGGCCACTGTGCCGGGTTGTGCGGTGAGCCTCTTGCTGCTTCTTCTTCAAAATAAATTTCGGATCCAAGTGAGCAGGAGGGTGAGAAAATCTTACTTTCTGGACTACTTGACGGACTTTTTGTGTTGGTAGAGGGTCTGAACTGGAGGAAAGGATAATTACCTCTGCATCATCCGCTTGGCTGCCCTGAGCGTCCTCCTGATAAATATCATTGTCAATGAGGTGCATGAAAAGTGAACCAAGTGAATCAAGTTCTACCTCTGCTTCTGGTTCATCAGGATCGTCATCAAGCTCTAAACCGATGGGTTCAGTGGCCTTCCTCTTCGTGGTTTTCTTGACAGCTTTCGTTTTAGGTCGAGAATGTTTCACCGTTTTCTCCTGAGGTTTCTTTTTCCAGAACGGCTCATCACCCTGTTTAAACAATGGGCAGAGGATATTAAAAGTTGCATAGTTCAAACATATCAGGTGTAAAGCGGAAGTAAAACAAATCTTACAGCGGGCGGTTTGTTCTGTAGGTAAAAGGGACTTAACCCGGTCTTGCTACAGACAGCTTCTGGTTCATTCAGCATTTTCTTGACAGACTCAGTAACTTCGTCATCTGTTAGCTAAATGTCAATATGACGTTGGGAGTCTTTTACATCACCGGTGTACTCGCACATTAAACCGGAGCGGCGACTTAACGACAAGATACTCCAGGATATCCAGCAACGGACGAAGTCCACACCTGTTAAACCGTTGGCCATGAAAGCCCTATGCTTGGCAAGTTGTGGTGCATACGAGGCCCGTTCCTTGGCACATAGTCGTTGTGGAAGCGGATGAGTATTGGCGAGCCGGTGAGCACGGTAACCCGGCAGACGGTTCTCATCTTCAGGAGAGGTGTCCTTGCAATAGAACCAAGTTTGATTCCACTCCTTTGGGTGACTATGAAGTTTGGCGTGAGGAAAACTAACATCCTTCCTTTTCTGAATGAAGACGCCACCAAGTTTAGTATTGGGCCCGTCTATGAATTCAGTGCGACGGTTTAAGTGGAAGAAATCCCGGAACAGCTCGACGGTTTGTTCTTCTTGTATATACGCTACACAAAAAACCTGAAAGTTGCAGATATTGGATACAGAGTTCGGTCCAATATCTTGAGGGTGGATCTAAAAGTTGGCAAGTACATCTCGGAGAAACTTGGATCCAGGCGGTTTAAAACCACATCCTATATGATCAGCAAACACCACTACTTCACCCTCTATAGGGTTAGGAGGATTTTTCGGCCCAGCAACTCGCCACCGGATCTCATTTTTCTTTGGTAAGGTACCAATTTTGACCATTCCGTTCAGTTGCTCCTCAGTAACCCGGGAAGGGACCCAGTTACAGGAATAGAACTGTTTGGCCATTGCAAGTGAAGAGCTGGAAAGAAAATAATGCCAGTTTATGATTCATTAATGACAAAGCGTATGGCACAATAGGTTGAGGAGAAAGGAATTTAAGTAGATAAAATGGTTAAATCAGAGGCTGATGCAGTTATGAATGGTAAAGCGATAAGCAGAAGCAGAGGTATATGCATATTGTTAAACCGGAGTTTTTAGCGATGGAAGAAGTGAAAGAATAAATGAATCGGTGGTTTAGGAGGGGACTAATGGTATATGCAGGATTATCATACTTCCAAAAGTTAAACTACCTATATTGGCATGAAGAGTATAGATCTACAAATGCCTAAGTGAAGGAAAACAAGTTTCACAAGAGTTATATGATGATTTCAGATCTGCGGTACGACAGAAAACTAGAATATATTAAGACCTAAATTTCAGATACCAGTTCACCAGGTTCAGATGAGTTTTTCCTATATGAAGGGGATGGTCTGATAAGGAAAAGTGAGATTATGGCTACGGTCGCACAAAGAGCTAATGGATCTAACTAGTCTTTGATACTACTGGGAAGGAAAGAGAGGAACAGAACCGGAGCTTCGATGAACTCCGATGAACACTGAAACCCTAAGTGGGTCTACAAAGAAAAGGGGGAAGACTTATTGAAGCTGTCGAAGTAGAGGAGGTGCGTCGCATTTTTCTGATCCAGTCAGGTTGATGCAGTGGCCGGCGATGAGGCAGAGGTAAAGTTCGACGACGGCGGAGGCGCTCGGGTGTAGAGTCGTTGCGAGGAGGAAGAAGATACGAAGGGGCAACGGAAGGAAAAAGAAAGAGATCTTCAACCCTATTTATAAGGCAAAGAGATACGGGACAGGCGCGGGAATCGAGGAGCTCAAAAAATGGATGTTTAATAAATTTGTCGCCTCGATGGTTGGATGGTCATTAATAAAGGGTATCTTCGACTTCCATAAATAGGCGACGTCACAGCGGTTTACTACAGATCTGGAGGATGACGCCACGGTGATTTACAAGATTTATGCGAAGGTGCAAGGGGAAGAATTTTTCTAAGTGTTGAAGATTGACATAAACAAGTTCAAATCAATCTGGGGCCTAATGTTGGGGATATTATTATTGGACATAAACTGGCCAGGAGTGGCCGGGTTAACTCTATGAGGATTAGAAGCTCAGGAAGACAAAGGATGTTGGCACTTTATGAAGACCCAAGGCCCAAAGGCGGGTTAAGGCATGTAGACATAAACCGACATTATCATGTAACTTGTATTGTAAGATAGGAGGAATAGAGACCGAGTTGGACACGTTGATGATCCGGCCTCGGGACTTCGTAAACCGACGGGCGTCGACCTATGTATATAAAGGGACATCCCGGCGGTGGTTTAGGGACAACACACAACAACTCGAGAACCAGGCAAAGCGGATTCGCTCCCTGGTTATCGAAACCCTAGCAATTCCATCACAACCGGAGTAGGCTTTTACCTTCATCGTAAGGGGCCGAACCAGTATAAAACTCTCGCGTCCCTTGTCTGCTTTAACCCCTTTAAGCTAACCCGTAGCGATAGCTCCACGACTAAGTCCTTTCACAAGGACATCTGCCGTGACAATTCCATGATAGTTGGCGCCCACCGTGGGGCTATCACATGATGGTTTCGAGTTCTTGAAGGGCAGATTCGAAGGACTCAAGGGATACGTTGTGGGCCGGATGACTAAAAGTCGTCGCGGCAAGCTCTACATCGACGACGCAGGATGGGGTCCCGAGGCCAGTTCAATTGAATATGGGTACTAGGTTCCCTTTGGTGGAATTCACGTTTTCATCGGCAAGATCGGCGAGCCAGGCCCTGAGCCGGACATCTGCACTGACATTATCGAGACGGCTCAGCGTGCAAGCTCTGCCCAGGTTCAGCCTACCGTAAAGCATGTCTTCGTAGGTGTCATCCATGGAGCGGAATATGAGGATAGATCAGCATCTGGTGGAGAGACCATTGTCTGTTCTGATGGCGAGTCTTCAACCGGAGAGACCGAGTCGATGTACCAGCTACAGGATGGCTGGTTTAGCGGAGGTTCCGATGGCAACAGTATTCCAGACCCCCTCGATCTGCCAAGTCGGGTCGCGGTCTTCATGGTCGGTACACAACTAGCGCAACACTCTTCTACTGCCGCAGCAATGATCTCCGACAGCAACACCAGCGGGAGCAGGGGGCTCTGCGCCGCCTCCGGCTCAGGTTTTGTCTGATCTATTCGACGCTTTAGCAACATTGCTGGCAGCGGAGGTGGACGCGGCAAACCGGGATCAACACAACGCAGAGATTGCAAAGGTGAAGGATCAGATAACTCAGGCTGAAGCGGACCTGGCAGCAGAAAACACTAGGATGGCTACAGAGCGGGCCGGGTTGGTGGCTCAGGCGTACCGGCTGATGTTGGATCAGAGTGCGTCGGATGACATCATGAGGAGAAGATACCGATCGCGCCTTCCGTCGGTCTTGGAGGCGAGGAATCTCTTTAACACACCCGGAGCGGGTACCAGCAACCAACCTGTGGTAAACCGAGCGGAGGCACCTAGGACCAGGGCACCGGTTCAGCCCCGTGGGACAGATCCACCTCGTCCGCCTCGTCAAAATGACCTCCCGTCACGTCGTGTCTCAACGCCTCCGAGTCATTACTCTAACCCATTGGATAACATTGTGGCCGCCGCTTCACGATTGGCAGCTCTCCCAATCGAAGGCGAGTCACCGGTGGCAGTTGAGACACGACGGGCTAGAGAGCTCCTTCAAACGGCTTTAACCCAGCAGTAGGCTTATTCGCATAGTCGCGAGAGGATTCATTCCACCTCCCGTCCAAGTCGGAGCTAGAGCAGGCATATTGATGAACCGGCTGTGTCAAGCAATGCGCGGCATCGTAACCCGGCGGGTGGTGGTGCTAATGCACAAGATGTGGTGGATCATGGCCGAGCGCGTTGAGAGGCCGAGTTAGCAGCACAACACGCAGCTCATCGGGCTACTCCGGTTCGTACAACCACCTCAGTGGAGCTAGGTGTGGTCTTCAGTTCTTTGGGGGTACCATGCCTCACCCCAGCCTTGTGTAATGTGCGACTGCCCAAGGATTTTAAGGGCCCTCGTAAGGTGCCCAAGGTACACGTGTAAGCAGCCTATGTCAATTGTGGACCTAGCCGCCTGTGTTCAAGAGGATGGGGAGTCTACAACCCATTGGGTGAAGTGAGTCTCAGCTATTTTGCATTCTTCAGACCGCATCAATGCTGATACATCCGTCTTGACGTTGGAAGGCAATTGCCGGTTTATGTCATTGAAACTGAAGTTGGGAAGACTCAAACGTCACTGCAACGACATGTCAATGCTTACGGTCGCTTTGGTTAAGTATGCCGATTCAGATAGTACCAAGGACCCTGAGTCTGAGGAGGAAAAATCCGGGAAGGGGAAAAAGAACGGCGGTGCCATGGGGCAGCAACATAATCCGGCAGGTCATGGGAACAATGGTAAGCGCAAGGCAGATAATAGCTTGGACTTTGTGGCTAACACCAACGCCCAGGATAACGGTCAGCGTCGCAAGGGTAAACCGCCCCAGCGGGGCGGAGGGTCAGGCCCCAATCTGGAGCACCTGTTAAATCAACCTTATCCAAAGCACGGATCGAAGGAGAAGCCAGCTTCGCATCTTTGGAAGGATTGTTTCATCATGCGAGAGTTCAAAAATTCCAATATGTTTCAATACGACAATGGCCCGCCCGGTGATTCAAGAGGCGGTTTTCATGGGCTGGGTTATGGAGGCGGCAGCTCCGGTTTAGGATTCCAAGGCAATCAGACCGGACATGGAAATCAAGGTAATCAGGGTAATCAGGGAAGTTATAACCATCAGGGGAATCAGCAGCAGCAGCAATCGGGTTATTAGAGCAATCCGAAGCAGTTGAATAGTGGGCAGTATCATGTCTTTACCACTAGCTTGTGTAAGCGCGATCAGAAGCTTCACAAAAGGGTCGTGAACTCCCTTGAACCGGCGGTGCCTCAGTATTTGCGCTGGTCTGAACAACCCATTTTCTGGAGTCGAGAAGATCTTCTGCCTCGGGTTGATAATCCGGGTCATCTGGCTTTAGTGGTGGCACCCCAGGTTGGGGGGTATAAATTTACCAAGGTGCTTATGGATGGAGGAAGCAGTATCAATATCCTTTACTATGAAACCTTTCGTCGCATGGGGTTAACAGATAAGAATCTTAAACCATCGAACATTGTGTTTCATGGGGTAGTGTCTGGTAAATCGGCATACCCAGTTGGTAAGATAGCTTTGAAAGTTGCTTTCAGAGACGATCATGATTCAAGATCAGAGGTGTTGACTTTTGAAGTGGTGAAAATCAAGAGTCCATATCATGCCCTGTTCGGACGGCCGGCTTATGCTAAGTTCATGGCAAGGCCTTGTTATGTTTATTTGCAGCTTAAGATGCTGGGTCATAAGGGGACCATCACGGTGCATGGAAGCCGGAAGATCGCTTTGGAATGTGAAGAAGGGGATGCACCTTATGCTGAGTCGGTTTGCGCCATGGAGGAGCTGAAATTTTACAAAGACAATGTTAATCCGGCAGATATGACTTCTCTAAAATAGCCAACTACTGAGCATGATCCGGCACTGAAGTTTAAATCGGCTGAGGAGACTAAACTGGTTGACTTTGTTCCTGGCGATTCATCCAAGCAATTCAGCATCAGCGCTAACTTGGATCCGAAATAGCAAGGCGCGCTCACCGAGTTCATCTGTGAGAACCGGGACATCTTTGCATGGAAGCCTTCTGACATGCCAGGTGTACCGAGGGAACTCGCTGAGAACACCCTTAATATAGATCCTAAGTTTAAACCGGTCAAGCATTTTATTCGCCGCTTCAACGAAGAAAGGCGTAAGGCTATTGGTGAGGAGGTAGCCCGGCTCTTGGTAGCAGGGTTTATTGTGGAGGTCTTTCACCCTGAGTGGTTAGCTAATCCGGTGCTGGTACTTAAGAAAAACATCACTTGGCGTATGTGTGTGGATTACACAGATTTAAACAAAGCCTGTCCAGCTCACCCCTTTGCTCTCCCTCAAATCGATCAAATTATTGATGCTACAGCAGGTTGTGACCGTTTGTGTTTTCTGGATGCTTATTCTGGTTATCATCGGATCAAAATGGCATTTAAGGACTAGGAGAAGACAGCCTTCATAACTCCCTTTGGAGCCTTCTGCTATGTATCTATGCCTTTCGGGCTCAAGAGTGCCCAGGCAACTTATCAGCGTTGTGTTCAAAATTGTCTACATAAACAGATTGGGCGCAACGTACATGCATATGTGGATGATATTGTGGTGAAATCCAGAAAGGAGAAGACATTGATAGGTGACTTGAGGGAAACTTTTGATAACCTCCGGGTTTATAAGATGATGCTTAATCTGGCCAAATGTGTCTTTGGTGTACCGACAGGCAAGCTTTTGGGTTTTCTGGTGTCTAACAAAGCGATTGAAGCTAATCCGGAGAAGATCACAGCTATCACGTCTCTGGTTAAAGCGACGTGCATTAACGATGTTCAACGTCTGGCGGGCCGGATTGCAGCGTTAAGCCGGTTTATCAGTCACCTTGGAGTTGTATCAGATGTTAAAGAAAACGGATCACTTCGTCTGGAGTGATGTTGCTGACGAAGCACTTGCAGATCTGAAAAGACAGTTAGCCGAGCCACCTGTCCTTGCGGCTCCGGTTGATAAGGAGCCTTTATTGCTATATGTGGCTGCTAATGCCCGAGCCGTTAGTGTGGCTATTGTTGTGGAGCATAAGGAGGCTGGGAAGAGTATCCGGTTCAACGGCCGGTTTACTATATCAGCGAGGTGCTTACAAAGTCCAAACAGAGATACCCACATTGGCAGAAACTGGTGTATGGAGTTTTTATGGCAAGCCGGAAGCTCAAGCATTATTTTCATGGTCATCCTATCACAGTGGTCAGTTCAGCCCCACTGGGAGATATCATCCAAAACAGAGAAGCAACTGGCCGGATTGCCAAGTGGGCTATTGAGCTTGGAACTCACGGGATAAAATATACGCCTCGCACAACAATCAAGTCCCAAGCACTTGTGGACTTCATTAATGATTGGACAGAGTTGCAGGAACCAGAGGAAAAGCCAGATAACACGTATTGGACTATTCATTTTGATGGGTCCAGACAACTGGAGGGCTCGGGGGCAGGAGTCATACTAACTTCCCCACGAGGTGATAAGTTTTGTTATGTTCTCCGCTTAATGTTCCCTTGTACTAACAATGCAGTTGAATACGAAGCCTTGCTCCATGGTCTTTGGATGGCTAAGGAGATGAATTTAAGCCGGGTTAAGTACTTCGGTGACTCAGATCTGGTGGCTCAGCAGGTGTCTGGTATGTGGGATTCCAAGGATCCGCTCATGGCAGCGTATCGGCGAGAGGTGGACATAGTGGCTGGTCATTTCAAGGGTTATCAGGTTGACCATATAGACCGGCGAAAGAATGAAGCGGCGGATGCTTTAAGTCGCCTAGGCTCTCAGCGTAAACCGGTGCCACCCAATGTCTTCCTGGACGTACTTCATAATCCGTCGGTCAAGTTAACCACAGAGGAGGAGTTGGCTATTCCTGATCCGGAGGCTCAATTGGTAGCGGCTCTTCATGTTATACCGGATTGGACAGTCCCATACCTAGCCTACATGAACCGGGGCGAGTTACCAGGCGATGAAACCTTGGCCCCACAAGTAATCCGGCGATCCAAGTCAATGACCATTGTCAATGGGGAGTTACATCATTACAGCGTCATAGGGGCGATTCAGCGTTGTGTGTCTCCTCAAGAAGGTTGTGAGATCTTGCGAGAGATCCACGAAGATGATTGTGGACACCACGACGGTTCAAAATCCTTGGTAGCTAAGGCTTTTTGTCATGGCTTCTATTGGTTGACGGCTCATGCTGATGCTGAGGATTTGGTGAAGAGGTGTGACGGTTGTCAGAAGTTTGCACGCCGCGCTCATATTTCGGCCCAGGAGTTAAGAATGATTCCAATCACTTGGCCGTTTGCAACTTGGGGGCGGTTGGACCCTTTAAAAGGTCTAAAGACAAGAAGACCCATCTGCTGGTGGCAGTTGATAAGTTTACCAAGTGGGTAGAGGCAGAACCAGTCAATAAGTGTGATGCAGCCACGGCCATTCAATTCATCAAAAAGGTGATATTCTGGTTTGGTTTTCCACATAGCATTATAACTGATAATGATACTAATCTGTCCAAGGGTGCTATGGAAGAATTTTTTCAACGAGAGCACATCCGGCTTGACGTGTCGTTAGTGGTTCACCGCCAATCTAATGGTCAAGCAGAAAGGGCAAATCAGGAGATTTTGAGAGGCATTAAACCCCGACTTTTGGTTCCTTTAAAGCGAACGCCAGGTTGTTGGGTGGAGAAGTTACCTTCTGTGTTATGGAGTATCAACACCACACCGAACAGATCTACAGGTTACATGCCTTTCTTTATGGTTTAAGGAGCAGAGGCGATTCTCCCTAGTGACATCCGTCATGATTCTCCCCGTGTGGCGGCTTACGTTGAAGCTGATAATGAGAAGGCACGTCAGGACTCACTGGACCTGTTAGATGAGGAGCGTGATCTGGCAGCGGATAGTTCGGTGATTTATCAACAAGATCTCCGACGTTATCACAGCCGTCGGGTTAAGACCAGAACTTTTCAAGAGGGCGATCTGGTGCTCTGGCTCATCCAGGATCATACTGATATGCACAAGTTATCCCCACCTTGGGAAGGACCTTTTGTGGTCAGCAAAAATCTGCACAACGGGTCATACTACCTTATCGATGTTCGAGATCACAAAGACTCACGTAAATCAGAGGAGGAGACCCAGCGGCTGTGGAATATAGCTCTTCTTTGGCCTTATTATACTTGAGCCACAGGCTCTTCTTATGTACATATTTATGGCAATGTATATATTATAAACCGGAGTCTCAACTAAAGCGGTATCATCTCTTTTCTTTTTACATAATGTGTGGTTACATGGGGGCTTCTGCTTATAAAACGGAGTTCCATTAACCCGGCTTATAATGCCACGCATATATAAAGGAAATCACTAGAGGGCTTGGTCGTATTCGAACCATAGCTACGCCTCTTGGTTGGCTTAAAGCCAAAAAAGGGAAATCACTAGGGGGCTTGGTTGTATTCACACCATAGCTATACCTCTTGATAGGCTAAAGGCCAAAAGGAAATTATGTGGACCAAAGAGAGTTTGTTGCAAAAGCACAACTCAAACATAGGTACCACTGAGCACAGCTCAAATATTGCTTGGGGGCTCCTTGCTTCTCAAAGAACAAAAAGTTTGTACCCTTGCAATAGGCTATCAAGCCAGGCTTGGAAGCCAGGTGTATTCACCTAAAACCCCGGGTTATCCTGCCTCTCTAAGTAAGCCACTCCGTCCAGGTAAACCTAGTATGACCCATCAAACATTTGACAAGTCAATCTCATAGACCCTGAACTTGTCAGAGTTAAAACGATGATTGGTTAAAGATTGAGGTCCATCTTAAAAGGCTTTGAAAAATGGTTTAACTCAGTGGCCTGGCAGCCCATGACAAGCCTCGATTTAGGGCCTGGCAGCCCATGAAAAGCCTTGCATATTTTTCTGGTATTTTTTGAAATATTTAACCTCTTTTGATAAAGGATTTATGAACATTTTCTGATAAACCGGTGTCTATTACAACTCGGCCTGGCTTTCAACACTAAGTTGTTGGTACATGGTCAATTACAATCTGGCGTTAATTTGATCCACTCTGGTTTTGGCTAGAAGTCACCAGAATTATATGAACAAACCGGTGTTTATCATAACCCGGTACGGTTTTGATATGAACGGGCAAGGATGAAAGGAGTCATCAATACTCCAGATTGGTGTTATTACCCTTATTATAACAACAGTTGGTCAGCCAACGAGATATATCACAGGTATCATCTATTTTATATCCGGTTATTACAGTCTTGGTTATACATCCAAGCTATGCATATATTTTGGGCATCATGACCCGTCCAGTGGTAAACCACGAGGACGCTTTCAAGTTCTTATATGCAGGAACAAATTAAATAAAGCCGCAATGGACTATGCATATAGTAACAATCCCAAAAGCATGGCGAGTTATCAGTATCCAGCAACATAAGTATGCTCGATGGCATAACAGACAAAGTGTTTGAACTAGCCTATTACAAGGCGTTTTTTGTGCCCACGCAGGATAATTGTTTCAGCAAGAAAGGGTAGGCTACGACGGGCTAAAGCGGCTTCCAGTTCAGGATTCATCACCAGGATGACTTGAAGATTGCGAATCATCTTGAGTAGGTGCATCCTCGTCTTCTCTACCCAGTGGCTAGAAATCAATTGTTGTCTTATCGATTCCGATTAAAGCTTGGAACACGACTTCTTCACTTATAAGGGGGAGGATCAATGTCAGGGGCATAAGTGTGCTTACGAGTTGGTGGAACAAGATCTTCTACATTATGTATCATCGCGGGATATCTTTTCTGATCAACATCATAAACCGGCTGATAATGAGACAGATCCGTTTCATCCGCCAATTTGCTCGCTATGGGCCGCATTTCCCTTGTTAGTCTTTGGAGATCATCATTGTTTAATTCTGAACCGTCTTCCTTTACCCTGGGGTAGCCTTGGCCAATATCTGCTGGTTCAAGATCTGGAATCCATGCCTTGGCCCGGATTAGCGCAGTTAGTGCGCCTGACCTTGCAGCTGATTTTTTCAGTTCATCCAACCGGGCAGGCAGCATTGACAGCTTCTCAATGGTTTCTTTTATCAATGTTGGAGGAGGCCTATTGTAAGCAGCAATGTAGATAGCCCGTTGGGATTCAGAATATAGCTTCTCTATCAACGTATAGGCAGCCTTCAGCTTCATCCGCATATCAGAGCCCAGATGGGTAATGCGGGTCCTTGTGACGTTGTAAGCATTAGTAAACCGGCAGCTCATAAGGAAAAGGTGACTTGAAAAACGTTAGATGAGGACGCTTACCAAACACAGCAGAAGTCATAGCGCTTATTTGCCGCTTTAAACCGGTGAGTTCCTCGACCACTGGTTTTAGGGCTGCTTCTGCGTCTTGGGCCTTCTTTGCTAAAGCGGCCTTCTCTGTGTCCCACTCTGCACGCTCCTTCTTAAAGGTTTCCTTTAGTATCTCCATGGATGCTAAGGCATTCATCAGTTCTTCCTTGGCTTTGGAAGCCTCCGCTTGCTGAGATTTAATGTTCTCCTGAAGGTCAGCGGTTTGGGCATCCTTCTTACTCAGCTCAGCCTACAAAGACAAGATATATCATCAATGGGCTATGAATATTTGAAGTACCAAGCGTATAACAAGTTATGCACTTTGCACTTGGGGGCTAATGCCTATTCGCTTCATTCTAGAAAATTAATTCAAGTCCCAAGCGTATAATACAAGCATTTTTCTTGGCAATTGGGGGATAATGTACATCTACTCAAAAGTAACAGTAATTAAAGTCTCGGTTCACCTTGGAAAGGTAAACCGGCCCTTGGGGACTACACAGGCGAAAGTTACAGGGATACCATGCTAAAATACTGGTTCATTTTTAAAGGATCAACCGACCCTTGGAGGATAAGTATGCAGAAGTATGTTATTATAAAGTCCCGGTTATCGATTATTCTCATAAATTAGCCCTTGGGAGCTACTGGAATTGGTACTTACAATTGGACTTAAGAGAGAAGAGGATTTGTACTTACTTCATAACGTTCCTTCATCAAATTCACTAAACCGGCTTCATAGTCACGGTTTGAGTACAGGCGGTTCAGAAAACCAGAATGGAGTTGTTGGGCGTTAAGGTGGGCCTGGCTTCATAAATCGGTGCTCCACTTGCCTTTCTCCATGGCAACATGCTCTTCCTTGGCGCTATGTTTTGCCAATACAATAGGATGGCCAGGAGAGGTGTGGCCAACACCAGTAATGATAACCTCATCTTCCTTGTCACCAGCAGCTTTTTCTGGAGTTGATGGAATGTCACTAGCCTTCACTGGACCAGAAGGTCCGTCATTAGTCCGGACTGGACTTGCCGGTTTATCATCTTGCATAGAGGTATCAACTTGTGCTTGTTCATCAACATTATGATCTTGAGGGGGTGGTTCATCAAATGTGGCCTTGGTATTTGGACCTTCCGGTTCCGTAGTCAGCTCTGGTTCAATCACCACATGGTCTTCAGACGGATTATTCACCCGAGTCTTCTTACTGGGTCTGGCTTTGGCTCTAAAAAGAACAGATGCAAAGGTTAGCATAGCATATAAAGTGTGAAACATCAAAATATTGAGTTGAAATACTTACCCAGCAACGGTCTTAAGAGGAGGGAGTTGTGTGGCCATTGATTCGCCGGATGATGAAGGAGGTGTCACCTAATAATTCGAATTGGACGGATTAAGAGGTTGTCGGAAATAGCCGGCCTTGGGATAAGAAGTTTCAGAAGTGGGTGAGACCTCAGGTTGGTGTTTTTGAACCGGGGTGTTCGATAAACCGGTCGAAGTGACCGTTTGGCCACTATGCCAGGTTGTGCGGCGAGCCTCGTGCTCCTGCTTCTTCAAAAGAAATTTCGGATCCAAGTGAGCAAGAGGGTGAGAATATCTTACTTTCCGGACTGCTTGACGGATTTTTTGTGTTGGTAGAGGGTCTAAACTGGAGGAAAGGATAATTACCTCTGCATCGTCAGCTTGGCTGCCCTCAGCGTCCTCCTGATAAATATCATTGTCAATGAGGTGCATGAAAAGTGAACCAAGTGAATCAAGTTCTACCTCTGCTTCCGGTTCATCAGGATCGTCATCAAGCTCTAAACCGATGGGTTCGGTGGCCTTCCTCTTTGTGGTTTTCTTGACAGCTTTCGTTTTAGGTCGAGAAGGTTTCATCGCTTTCTCCTGAGGTTTCTTTTTCCAAAACGGGTCATTACCTTGTTTAAACAAATGGGCAGAGGATATTAAAAGTTGCACAGTTCAAAGATATCAGGTATAAACCGGAATTAAAACAAATCTTACAGCGGGCAGTTTGTTCTGTAGGTAAAAGGGACTTAACCCGGTCTTGCTACAGACAGCTTCTGGTTCATTCAGCATTTTCTTGACAGACTCAGTAACTTCCTCATCTGTTAGCTGAATGTCAATATGACGTTGGGAGTCTTTTACGTCACTGGTGTACTCGCACATTAAACCAGAGTGACGACCTAACAGCAAGATACTCCAGGATATCCAGCAACGGACAAAGTCCACACCTGTTAAACCATTGGCCATGAAAGCTCTAAGCTTGGTGAGTTGTGGTGCATACGAGGCCCGTTCCTTGGCACCTAGTCATTGCGGAAGCGGATGAGTATTGGCGAGACGATGAGCACGGTAAGCCGGCAGACGGTTCTCATCTTCAGGAGAGGTGTCCTTGCAATAGAACCAAGTTTGATTCCACTCCTTTGGGTGACTATGAAGTTTGGCGTGAGGAAAACTAACATCCTTCCTTTTCTGAATGGAGACACCACCAAGTTCAGTATTGGGCCCGTCTATGAATTCAGTGCGATGGTTTAAGTGGAAGAAATCCTGGAACAGCTCGACAGTTGGTTCTTCTTGTAGATACGCTACACAAAAAACCTGAAAGTTGCAGATATTGGATATAGAGTTGGGTCCAATATCTTGAGGGTGGATCTGAAAGCTGGCAAGTACATCTCGGAAAAACTTGGATCCAGGCGGTTTAAAACCACGGCCTATATGATCAGCAAACATGACTACTTCACCCTCTCTAGGGGTAGGAGGATTTTCCAGCCCAGGAACTCGCCACCGGATTTCATTTTTCTTCGGTAAGGTACCAATTTTGACCATTCCGTTCAGTTGCTCCTCAGTAACCCGGGAAGGGACACAATTACAGGAATAGAACGGTTTGCCATTGCAAGTGAAGAGCTGGAAAGAAAATAATGCCGGTTTATGATTCATTAATGACAAAGCGTACGACACAACAGGTTGAGGAGAAAGGAATTTAAGCAGATAAAATGGTTAAATCGGTGGCTGATGCAGTTATGAATGGTAAAGCGATAAGCAGAAGCAGAGGTATATGCATATTGTTAAACCGGAGTTTTTAGCGATGGAAGAAGTGAAAGAATAAATGAATCGGCGGTTTAGGAGGGGACTAATGGTATATGCCGGATTATCATACTTCCAAAAGTTAAACCGCCTATATTGGCATGAAGAGTACAGATCTACAAATGCCTAAGTGAAGGAAAACAAGTTTCACAAGAGTTATATGATGATTTCAGATCTGCGGTACGACAAAAAACTAGAATATTCAGACCTAAATTTCAGATACTAGTTCATCAGGTTCAGATGAGTTTTTCCTATTTGAAGGGGATGGTCTGATAAGGAAAAGTGAGATTATGGCTACGGTCGCACAAAGAGCTAACAGATCTAACTAGTCTTTGATGCTACTAGGAAGGAAAGAGAAGAACAGCACCGGAGCTTCGATGAACTCCGATGAACACTGAAACCCTAAGTGGGTCTACAAAGAAAAGGGGAAGACTTATCAAAGTTGTCGAAGCAGAGGAGGTGCGCCGCATTTTTCTGATCCAGTCAGATTGATGCAGCGGCCGGTGATGAGGCAGAGGTAAAGCTCGACGACGACGGCGGCGCTCGGGTGCAGAGTCGTTGCGAGGAAGAAGAAGAGACGAAGGGGCAATGGAAGGAAAAATAAAGAGATCTTCAACCCTATTTATAAGGCAAAGAGATAAGCGGCAGGCACGTGAATCGAGGAGCTCAAAAATTGGATGTTTAATAAAGTTGTCGCCTCGATGGTTGGATTCTCATTAATAAAGGGTATCTTTGGCTTCAATAAATAAGCAACGTCACAGCGGTTTACTCCAGATCTGGAGGATGACGTCATGACGGTTTACAAGATTTATGCGAAGGTGCAAGGGGAAGAATTTTTTTAAGTGTTGAAGATTGACATGAACAAGTTCAAATCAATCTGGGGCCTAATGTTGGGGATATTATTATTGGACATAAACCGGCCAGGAGTGGCCGGGTTAAGTCTATGAGGATTAGAAGCCCAGGAAGACAAATGATGTTGGCGCTTTATGAAGACCCAAGGCCCAAAGGCGGGTTAAGGCCTGTAGACATAAACCGACATTATCATGTAACTTGTATTGTAAGATAGGCAGAATAGAGACCGAGTTGGACACGTTGATGATCCGGCCTCGGGACTCTGTAAACCGACGGGCGTCGACCTATGTATATAAAGGGACGACCCGGCGACGGTTTAGGGACAACACACAACAACTCGAGAACCAGGCAACGCGGATTTGCTCCCTGGTCATCGAAACCCTAGCAATTCCATCACAATTGGAGTAGGCTTTTACCTTCATCGTAAGGGGCCAAACCAGTATAAAACTCTCGCGTCCCTTGTCCGCTTTAACCCCTTTAAGCTAACCCGTAGCGATGGCTCCACGACTAAGTCCTTTCACAAGGACATCTGCCGTGACAATTCCACGACACTTATGGTTGTCTCTTTATTGCATAAGATGCAAGCGCCATATAATTGCTTTACTTTATTGCTATGCGATAGCAATAGTTGCAAAAGCAATAGTTGGTGAGACGACCATGTGATGACACGTTGATAAAGATCAAGATGATGGAGATCATGGTGTCATGCTAGTAATGATGGAGATCATGACGGTACTTTGGAGATGGAGATCAAAGGCACAAGATGATGATGGCTATATCATGTCACATATTTTGATTGCATGTGATATTTATCTTTTATGCATCTTATTTTGCTTAGTACGACGGTAGCATTATGAGATGATCCCTTACTAAAATTTCAAGGTATAAGTGTTCTCCCTGAGTATGCACCGTTGTGACAGTTCTTCGTGCTGAGACACCACGTGATGATCAGGTGTGATAAGCTCTATGTTCACATACAACGGGTGCAAGCCAGTTTTGCACATGCAGAATACTCGGGTTAAACTTGACGAGCCTAGCATATGCAGATATGGCCTCGGAACACTGAGACCGAAAGGTCAAGCGTGAATCATATAGTAGATATGATCAACATAGTGATGTTCACCATTGAAAACTACTCCATCTCACGTGATGATCGGACAAGGTTTAGTTGATATGGATCACGTGATCACTTAGATGATTAGAGGGATGTCTATCTAAGTGGGAGTTCTTAAGTAATATAATTAATTGAACTTTAATTTATCATGAACTTAGTCCTGATAGTATTTGCATAACTATGTTGTAGATCAATAGCTCGCGATGTAGCTCCCCGTTTATTTTTGATATGTTCCTAGAGAAAAATAAGTTGAAAGATGTTAGTAGCAATGATGCGGACTAGCTCTGTGATTTGAGGATTATCCTCGATGCTGCACAGAAGTATTATGTCCTTGATGCACCACTAGGTGACAGAACTGTTGCAGGAGCAGATGCAGACGTTATGAACGTTTGATTAGCTCGGTACGATGACTACTTGATAGTTTAGTGCACCATGGTTTACGGCTTAGAACCGGGACTTCAAAAATGTTTTGAACGACATGGAGCATAGGAGATGTTCCAAGAGTTAAAATTGGTATTTCATGCTCATGCCCGTGTTGAGAGGTATGAGACCTCTGGCAGTACTTTGCCTACAATATGGAGGAGAATAGCTCAACCAATGAGCATGTGCTCAGATTGTCTGGGTACTACAATTGCTTGAATCAAGTGGGAGTTAATCTTCCAGATAAAATAGTGATTGACAGAGTTCTCTAGTCACTATCACCAAGTTACTGGAACTTCCTGATGAACTATAATATGCAAGGGGTGACGAAAGTAATTCCCAAGCTCTTCGCGATGCTGAAGTCAGTGAAGGTACAAATCAAGAAAAGCATCAAGTGTTGATGGTTGATAAGACCACTAGTTTCAAGTAAAAGGGTAAGGGAAAGAAAGGGAACTTCAAGAAGAATGGCAAGAAAGTTTCCACTCCCATGAAGAAGCCCAAAGCTAGACCCAAGCCTGAAACTGAGTGCTTCTACTACAAAGGAAATGGTCACTGGAAGTGGAACTGCCCCAAATACTTGGCGGATAAGAAGGATGGCAAAGTGAACAAAAGTATATATATGATATACATGTTATTGATGTGTACTTTACTAGTGTTCATAGTAGCCCCTGGGTATTTGATACTCGTTCAGTTGCTATGATTAGTAACTCGAAACAGGAATTACAAAATGAACAAAGAGTAGTTGAGGGCAAGGTGACGATGTGTGTTGGAAGTGATTCCAAGGTTGATAAGATCACCATTGCACACTCCCTTTTCCTTCGAGATTAGTGTTGAACCTAAAATAAATGTTATTTGGTGTTTGCGTTGAGCATAATATGATTGGATCATGTTTATTGCAATATGGTTATTCATTTAAGTCAAAGAATAATTGGTATTATGTTTACATGAATAATACCTTCTAAGGTCATACACCCAAAGGTGAATGGTTTATAGAATCTCGATCGTAGTGATACACATATTCATAAGATTGATGCCAAAAGATGCAAAGTTGATAACGATAGTGCAACATACTTGTGGCACTGCCGTTTAGGTCATATTGGTGTAAAACGCATGAAGAAACTCCATGCAGATGGACTTTTGGAATCACTTGATTATGAATCACTTGATGCTTGCAAACCATGACTCATGGGCAAGATGACTAAGACTCCGTTCTCCGGAACAATGGAGCGAGCAACTGACTTATTGGAAATAATACATACTGATGTATGCAGTCTGATGAGTGTTGAGGCTCGTGGCGGGTATTGTTATTTTTTGACCTTCACAGATGATTTGAGAAGATATGGGTATATCTACTTGATGCAACATAAGTCTGAAACATTTGAAAAGTTCAAAGAATTTTAGAGTGAAGTGGAAAATCGTCGCAACAAGAAAATAAAGTTCTACGATCCGATCGCGGAGACGAATATTTTAGTTACAAGTTTGGTCTTCAACTAAAACAATGTGGAATAGTTTCACAAATTCAAGCCACTTGGAACACCACAGCATAATGGTGTGTCCGAACTTCATAACCGTACTTTACTAGATATAGTGCAATCTATGATGTCTCTTACCGATTTACCACTATCGTTTTGGGGTTATGCATTAGAGACAGCTACATTCACATTAAATAGGCACCGTCTAATCCGTTGAGACGACACCGTATGAACTATGGTTTGGCTAGAAACCTAAGCTGTCGTTTCTTAAAGTTTGGGGTTGTGATGCTTATGTGAAAAAGTTTCAGCCTGGTAAGCTCAAACCCAAATCGGAAAAGGTGTGTCTTCATAGGATACCCAAAGTAAACCGTTGGGTACATCTTCTATCACTGATCCGAAAGGCAAGATCTTTGTTGTTAAGAGTGGATCCTTTCTAGAGAAGAAGTTTCTCTCGAAAGAAGTGAGTGGGAGGAATGTAGAACTTGATGAGGTAATTGTACCTTCTCCCGAATTGGAAAGTAGATCATCACAGAAATTAGTTCAAGTGATTGATACACCAATTAGTGAGGAAGCTAATGATGATGATCATGAAACTTTGGATCAAGTTACTACCGAACCTCGTAGGACAAACAGAGTATGGTACGCACCAGAGTGGTACGGTAATCCTTTCTGGAAGTCATGTTACTAGACCATGAGAACCTACAAACTATGAGGAAGCGATGATGAGCCCAGATTCCACGAAATGGCTTGAGGCTATGAAATGTGAGATGGGATCCATGTATAAAGAACAAAGTACGGACTTTGATTGACTTGCCCAATGATCGGAGAGCCATTGAGAATAAATGGATCTTCAAGAGGAAGACGGACGCTAATAGTAGTGTTACTATCTACAAATCTCAAATTGTCGCAAAAAGGTTTTTCGACAAGATCAAGGTGTTGACTATGATGAGATTTTCTCACTCGTAGCGATGCTTAAGTCTGTCCGAATCATGTTAGCAATTGCACATTTTATGAAATCTGGCTAACGGATGTCAAAACTGCATTCCTTAATGGATTTCTTAAAGAAGAGTTGTATATGATACAACAAGAAAGTTTTGTCAATCCTAAAGGTGCTAATAAAGTGTGCAAGCTCCAGCGATCCATTTATGGATTGGTGCAAGCCTCTCGGAGTTGGAATATACGCTTTGATAGTGTGATCAAAGCATATGGTTTTATACAGACTTGCAGTGAAGCCTGTATTTACAAGAAAGTGAGTGGGAGCACTATAGCCTTTCTGATAATTATATGTGAATGACATATTGTTGATTGGAAATGATGTAGAATTTTCTAGAAAGCATAAAGGAGTGTTTGAAAGGAGTTTTTCAAAGAAAGACCTCGCTGTAGCTACTTACATATTGAGCATCAAGATCTATAGAGATAGATCAAGACGCTTGATATATTTTTCAATGAATACATACCTTCACAAGATTTTGAAGTAATTCAAAATGGAACAATCAAAGAAGGAGTTATTGCCTGTGTTGCAGGGTGTGAAGTTGAGTAAAGACTCAAAACCCGACCACAACAAAAAATAGAAAGAGAATGAAAAGCCATTCCCTATGTCTCAGTCATAGGTTCTATAAAGTATGCTATGCTGTTTACCAGTCCTATTGTATACCTTAGCATCTTTCTGGCAAGGGAATACAATAGTGATCTAGGAGTAGATCATTGGACAGCGATCAAAATTATCCTTAGAGGACTAAGGAAATATTTCTCGGTTATGGAGGTGATAAAAGAGTTCGTCGTAAAGAGCTACGTTGATGCAAGCTCTTTACATCGATCTAGATGACTCTAAGTCTCGATCTAGATACATATTGAAAGTGGGAGCAATTAGCTAGAGTAGCTCCGTGCAGAGCATTGTAAACATAGAAATTTGCGAAATACATACGAATCAGAATGTTGCAGACCTGTAGGCTAAACTTCTCTCACAAGCAAAACATGATCACTCTCTGGGTGTTAATCACATAGCGATGTGAACTAGCTTATTGACTCTAGTAAACCCTTTGGGTATTAGTCACATGGAGATGTGAACTAATCACATAAAGATGTGAACTAGATTATTGACTCTAGTGCAAGTGGGAGACTGAAGGAAATATGCCCTAGAGGCAATAATAAAGTTATTATTTATTTCCTTATATCATGATAAATGTTTATTATTCATGCTAGAAATGTATTAACCGGAAACTTAGTACATGTGTGAATACATAGAGAAACAGAGTGTCACTAGTATGCCTCCACTTGACTAGCTCGTTGAATCAAAGATGGTTAAGTTTCCTAGCCATAGACAAGAGTTGTCATTTGATTAACGGGATCCCATCATTAGAGAATGATGTGATTGACTTGACCCATTCCGTTAGCTTAGCATGATGATCGTTTAGTTTGTTGCTACTGCTTTCTCCATGATTTATACATGTTCCTTTGACTATGAGATTATCCAACTCCCGAATAACGGAGGAACACTTTGTGTGCTACCAAACGTCATAACGTAACTGGGTGATTATAAAGGTGCTCTATAGGTGTCTCCGATAGTACTTGTTGAGTTTGCATAGATCGAGATTAGGATTTGTCACTCCGATTGTCGGAGAGGTATCTCTGGGCCCTCTCGGTAATGCACATCACTTTACAGCCTTGCAAGCAATGCAACTAATGAGTTAGTTGCGGGATGATGTATTATGGAACGAGTAAAGAGACTTTCCGGTAACGAGATTGAATTGGTATTGAGATACCGACAATCGAATCTCGGGCAAGTAACAAACCGATGACAAAGGGAACAACATATGTTGTTATGCGGTTTGACCGATAAAGATCTTCGTAGAATATGTAGGAGCCAATATGAACATCCGGGTTCCGCTATTGGTTATTGACCGGAGACGTGTCTCTGTCATGTCTACATAGTTCTCGAACCCGTAGGGTCCGCACATTTAACATTCGGTGACGATCGGTATTATGAATTTATGTGTTTTGATGTACCGAAGGTAGTTCGGAGTCCTGGATGAGATCGGTGACATGACGAGGAGTCTCAAAATGGTCGAGACATAAAGATCAATATATTAGATGACTATATTCGGACATCAAAAAGATTCCGAGTGATTCGGGTACTTTTCGGAGTACCGGGGAGTTACGTGAATTCGCTGGGGAGTATATGGGCCTTATTGGGCTTTAGCGGAAAGAGAGAGGGGAGGCTGTGCGCCCCCCAAGGCTTAGTCCGAATTGGACTAGGGGGATGGGCGGCGCCCCATCCTTCCTTCTCTTCTCTTTTCCCTTTCCTTCTCTCGTACTCCTACTACATGGAAGGGGGGAATCCTACTATCGGTGGGAGTAGGACTCCCCTTGGGGCGCGCCTAGGAGGGCCGGCTGTAACACCCTCGATGCGACTATATCTCCCACGTGTCGAGGCACGACTTAGAGGCATAATCACAGGCATATGTCGCAAGTTAGGCAATCTTCACAACATCCCATGTAATATAGATAATAAAAGGGGAGATAACATAGTTGGCTTACACTCGCCACGTCAATCAAGTACATAAATAACATTACATCATCCAAACACTCATGGCCTGACTACGGCGCCAAAATAAAAGATAACCCAACATGCGACACGGTCCCGATCACCCCCAACTGGGCACCACTACTGATCATCAGGAAAGGAAACATAGTATCGTTGAGAGTCCTCGTCGAACTCCCACTTGAGCTCGAGCGCGTCACCTGGAGCAGAAACATCAGGTCCTGCATCTGGTGTAATAGTAATCTGTGAGCCACAGGGACTCAGCAATCTCGCACCCTCGCGATCAAGACTATTTAATCTTAAAAGGTAAGGCAAGGTAAATATGTGTGGAACTGCAGCAAGCGACTAGCATATATGGTGGCTAACCTGTTCGCAAAAGAGAGCGAGAAGAGAAGGCAAAGCGCGAGCGAGAAACTAGAGAGCAACCTGCGCAAGCATCACTCCAACACCGTGTCCACTTCCTGGACTCCGCCGAGAAGAGGCCATCACGGTAACACACTCAGTTGATTCATTTTAATTAAATTAAGGTTCAAGTTATCTACAACCGAACATTAACAAATTCCCATCTGCTCATAACCACGGGCACGGCTTTCGAAAGTTCAATCCCTGCAGGGGAGTCCCAACTTAGCTCATGACAAGCTCTCACGGTCAACGAAGGAATAGACCTCCTCCCGAGACATTCCGATCAGACTCGGTATCTCGGTTCTTCAAGACACTTCGACAGGTTAAAACAAGACCAGCAACACCGCCCGAATGTGCCGACAAATCCCGATAGGAGCTGCACATATCTCGTTCTCAGGGCACACTCAGATGAGCCAGACGCCGGGTAGGCCAGCCCAGAGTTGCCCCTGGTAGCCCCGGACATCGCTTGGTTGGACCAACACTCAGAGGAGCACTGGCCCGGGGGGGTTTAAATAAGATGACCCTCGGGCTCCGAAAACCCAAGAGAAAAGGCTAGGTGGCAAATGGTAAAACCAAGGTTGGGCATTGCTGGAGGAGCTTTAATCAAGGCGGACTGTCAAGGGGTTCCCATTATAACCCAACCGCGTAAGGAACGCAAAATCCGGGAACATGACACCGATATGACGGAAACTAGGGCGGCAAGAGTGGAACAAAACACTAGGCGAGAGGCCGAGCTTTCCACCCTTTACCAAGTATATAGATGCATTAAGATAACATGGAAATATAATGATATCCCAACAGGTAAATAATGTTCCAAACAAGGAACGGCCTCCAATCTTCACCTGCAACTAGCAACGCTATAAGAGGGGCTGAGCAAAGCGGTAACATAGCCAATCAATGGTTTGCTAGGAAATGGTGGGTTAGAGGTTTGACATGGCAATTTGGGAGGCTTGAAAGCAAGTGGTAGGCATCGTAGCATTGGCATAGCAAAAGAGCGACCATCTAGCAAAGCAAAGATAGTAGTGATTTCGAGGGTATGATCATCTTGCCTGCAAAGTTGTCAGAGTTGACTGGATCCTCGAAAGCAAACTCAACGGGATCCTCGTTAGCGAACTCGTCTCTCGGCTCTACCCAAACAAGACAAACAAGCAAACGGAACACAATCAACCACGTGCAAAGCTCAAACAATATGGTGCAAAGATGGTATGCTATGCGGGATGCGATGCGGGATGCATATGCAAGATTTGGCGAGGGATGCATGAACCTGGCCTCAACTTGGAAATCCAAGTGTGCCACTGGAAAGATGAGATGAAATCGCTTGAAAACGATAAAAGAATGCCGGAATCGGAGTTACGGTTTGGAAATGGCAAGCGATTCAAATATGACCACGTTCTGCGATTTACAGCAAGTAGCCATCTAAATGCAACAAGATGAGCATGCTAAAGCACTCAAACATGCATCAAAATACATGGCAGGGATGCATTCGAGATGCTTAACAAAAGTCTAGCACTGAGCTACGGCCAATTCATCCATTAACAGGTTCAAACAAGCATGGCAAAAATGCATATGTTAAACAGATTTCAGACTTAGTGAAATTAACACTTGTCTGGAATCTCAGATCAGGTAGCACTCTTTGGAGCAATAAAACTACATGCTACAGGACCTGAACATGGCAAAGTAAAACATGGCATGGAGCTACTCAAAAAGCTTTACAAAAGTCCCTTAGTGACATTGAGCCAAAAGGGATCAGAAAACATATTAGCAAGCATGTGAACATAGCAAAAGCATAATCAGTTTTCAGACTTGGTGAAAACTGTCACATGCTGAAAACAGATATCAAGTAGGCATGTTTATGATCTCGATGCACTCACTACGGAGCAAGTCATGACAAACTAAGCATACATCCATCAAGAATACACAAAATGCAAGCTAGACATGGCAAGAACAATAGCATAGCATGCACAGATCAACTACAACATCATCGGCAAAATTGCTAATAAGTAGACAATCTGCCCGGAATCACGAAGTAGCAAAAGTAGAGCTCGATTGACTCAAGCTAGGGTGCTCCATAATTGCAAACAAAGACACGGATGGATAGAGCACTACAAGATTAATAAAACATCCTTACTGATCATCCTCAAAAGAGGCACGGATCACTAGGAAACAACATGAACATATGGCATCATGAGATAAACAGGTCAAGGACTTAGTGGAAATGCTAAGTCCCTGAAAACAGAATTACCAAGTGCCTCACTTTGCAAGCTCGTGCTAGTCACCACACACATCGCAAAAATACATGGGTTGCACCCCTGAAAAGATGGCAAAACCCTTAACAAAACATATGTAGAGCTCATGGGCATAACATGCACACAATAATCATGGCAAAAATGACAAATATCTAAATGGAGCAGCAGATCTGACAAATATCTCAAGTAGCCTCCTTCTAACAGCATTTCGAGCATCAAGATGAACTCAAATGAAAATGATCCAATGGAATGAAATGATGTACTCTCTGAGGCGAACATTTTGATGTGCTATATGCCCAAAAACGGAGCTACGGATGCGGAGATATAGCATGATGAACAGGGCAACATGAGCTAGGGTTAGGGACGGAAAGTCAACCCAAAACAGATCTAGATCTGAGATCCGGCGGCACGCCTCACGAGGTTGGCCGGAACTATTCGCTGGAGGAGGCGGATCCGGCCGCGGGGACGTGCGGCGGCGCGGCGATCGCCGGAGGGAGGTGCGGCGTCGCGGGCTTGGGTCGGCGGTGGCGCGAAACACGAAGCAGGGCGGCGCCGGAGCGGGGCGGCGGCGCGCCGGTGTCGAGGAGGAGGGGCGGAGCAAGGGGCCGGCGACGGGGAAGAGGAGGCGCGGGGCGGCGCTGGCGGCTGGAGACGGGCGACGTAATAAGGGCGGCGCCCCTTGGGCGGTTGGCGGCGGCGACCGGGCCTCGGGGGCCTGCCCTGGGCTCGGCGGGCCACGGCGCGGGAGGTGGCCGGCGTGCCATGTGCCGCTCGTTCACTGGCTCGGGGCGACGGCGCGGCGTGTCCGGCGAGAAACGGACATGTCCGGCGCGCGGATAAGGATTTTTAGGGTTTCGGGGGAGGAGACCCGGGATTTGGAATGGGGGTTCTTTATATAGACATAGAGGGAGCTAGGAGAGTCCAAATGAGGTGCGGTTTTCGGCCACGCGATCGTGATCGAACGATCTAGATAATGGAGAGGGTTTTGGTGGGTTTTGGGCCAAATTGGTTGGTGTTGGGCTGCAACACACACGAGGCCTTTTCGGTCCCTCGGTTAACCATTGGAGCATCAAACGAAGTCCAAATGGTACGAAACTTGACAGACGGTCTACCGGTAGTAAACCAAGGCCGCTTGGCAAGTCTCGGTCCAATCCGGAAATGTTCAATCCCCACACATGAAAGAAAGGTAGAAATGACCACCGGAGGAGAAGAAGCGCCGAAATGCAAAACGGACAACGGGGAAAATGCTCGAATGCAAGAGATGAACACGTATGCAAATGCAATGCACATGATGACATGATATGAGATTCATGACAAAGACAACAACACACGTAGACAAAAACCCGAACCCGAGAAAATAAAATAACTTAAGGCCAGAAATGGCAAGAGTTGGAGTACATATTGGGAAAGTCATATCCGGGGTGTTACAACACTCCACCACTACGAAAGGATCTCGTCCCGAGATCTAGGACTGAAAGAACGCCGGGTACTCAGAACGGAGGTGATCCTCACGTTCCCAGGTAGCTTCATGGTCGGAATGGTGTGACCACTTGACTTTGAGGAATTTAATTGACTTGTTGCGAGTCTTGCGTTCAGTCTGTTCAAGAATAGCCACTGGGTGCTCACGATAAGAGAGATCTTCTTGGAGCTCAATGTCCTCGAAGTTGACAGTGCGGTCAGGAGTCTTGAAACACTTTCGGAGCTGAGAGACATGGAACACATCATGAACATTTGCAAAGTTTGAAGGAAGCTCGAGTTGATAGGCGAGATCGCCTCTCTTGCTGACAATCTTGAAAGGTCCCACGTATCTAGGGGCAAGCTTCTCTTTGATACCGAAGCGACGAGTACCTTTCATAGGAGAGACGCGGAGGTAAACATGATCTCCGATCTCGAAAGCCAAATCACGGTGCTTACTATCATAGAAGATCTTCTGGCGGGATTGGGCTGCTTTGAGGTTATCTCGAATGACTTTGCACATTTCCTCTACCTCTGTGATTAAGTCATTTCCGAGAAGCTGACGTTCACCCGTTTCGGACCAGTTGAGAGGGGTACGGCACTTCCTGCCATACAGAATTTCAAATGGGGCCTTGCCCGAACTTGCTTGAAAACTGTTGTTGTAGGAGAATTCAGCATAAGGAAGACAATCCTCCCACTTCATGCCGAAGGAGATCACACAAGCCCTCAGCATATCTTCAAGAATCTGGTTGACACACTCGACTTGACCGCTAGTTTGAGGATGGAAAGCTGTGCTGAAGCGGATGTTGGTGCCCATGGCCTTCTGAAAAGAATCCCAAAACTTGGAGGTAAAGATGTTGCCACGGTCTGAAGAGATCACTTGAGGAATACCGTGCAGAGAGACAATTCGAGAGGTATAGTGTTCCGCCAATTGAGCTGCAGTGATTGACTCTTTGATAGGCAGAAAGTGAGCCACTTTGGTGAGTTTGTCGATGACAACAAATATAGCATCATTGCCACGCTTGGACTTTGGAAACCCAGTCACGAAGTCCATCTCAATATGGTCAAACTTCCATTCTGGAATGGCAAGAGGTTGGAGGAGACCAGCTGGCCTTTGGTGTTCTGCCTTCACTCTTCTGCAGACATCACATTCATTCACGAATTGAGCAATCTCGCGCTTCATTCGAGTCCACCAATAAGCCTGCTTGAGGTCCTGATACATCTTCGTGCTCCCAGGGTGGATGGAGAGGAGAGAATTGTGAGCCTCGTTCATGATCACTTTACGGAGGTCACCTTTGGGCACGACGATACGATCCTCGAAGAAGAGAGTATCCTTGTCGTCAAGGCGGTAGCACTTGTACTTGGGTTGACTCTTGGCAATCCCAATCTTCACCTGTTTCACCATAGCATCAAGAAGCTGGGCTTGGCGAATCTGGTCTTCCAAGGTAGGAGAGACTTGAAGGTTGGTGAGGACACCTTGAGGAACAACTTGCAGATTAAGTTTGCGGAAAGCTTCGCAAAGCTCGGGTTGATAAGGCTTGAGAATCAGAATGTTGCAATAAGCCTTCCTGCTCAATGCGTCAGCAATCACATTGGCCTTGCCTAGAGTATACTCGATACTCAGATTATACTCTTGAATCATTTCGACCCATCGAGTTTTCCTGAGGTTGAGATTAGGCTGAGTGAAGATGTACTTGAGACTCTTGTGGTCAGTGAAAATGTCCACTTTTCTTCCCAGTAGAAGATGTCTCCAAGTCAAAAGAGCATGCACAACTGCCGCCAACTCGAGATCATGAGTGGGGTAGTTCTTCTCATTGGGCTTCAATTGGCGAGAGGTATAAGCAACAACTTTCTTCTCTTGCATCAACACTGCGCCAAGACCTTGAAGAGAGGCATCACAAAAGACCTCGTACGGCTTGGATTCATCAGGCGGAGTCAAAACTGGAGCAGTGATCAATTTCTCTTTCAAAGTGTTGAAAGCAATGTCACACTCCGGAGACCAAACATACTTGACGTGCTTCTGGAGAAGATTTGAGAGAGGCTTCGCGATCTTAGAAAAGTTTTCAACGAATCTTCGGCAATAGCTTGCGAGACCGAGGAAGCTACGGAGTTGCTTCACGTTCTGAGGAGGTTCCCAATTCACAATTGCAGACACCTTCTCAGGATTCACCGCAATGCCCTTGGCAGAGATGATATGACCAAGATAAAGAACCCCATCGAGCCAAAATTCGCACTTGGAGAACTTGGCGTAGAACTGGTGTTCCCTCAGCTTATCGAGTACCAAACGCAAGTGCTTGGCATGATCTTCCTTGTTCTTCGAGAAAACCAGAATGTCGTCGAGATAGACCAAAACAAAGTCATTGGTGTAGGCGTTGAAGATGAAGTTCATCATGCGAGAGAACGTCGGAGGAGCGTTGACGAGGCCAAAAGACATGACAGTGTATTCATATGAACCATAGCTTGTCCTGAAAGCCGTCTTGGGAATATCATGCTCACGGATTCGAATATGATGATAACCCATACGGAGATCAAGCTTGGAGAATACTTGGGCACCTTTGAGTTGTTCGACTAGCTCGTTGATGTTGGGAAGTGGGTATTTGATCTTGATGGTCTTCTTGTTCAATGGATGGTAATCGACACAAAGTCGGTCCGTTCCATCCTTCTTCTTCACAAAAAGAACACCACAACCCCACGGAGAAGAACTAGGCCGGATGAGACCCATTCTTTCTTGAATATCGAGTTGCTTCTTCAGCTCCTTCAACTCTTCAGGTCCGAGCTTGTAAGGACGCTTGCACACTGGTTCCGTGCCAAGCTCAAGATCAATGACGAATTCAACTGGCCGGTGTGGAGGTATTCCTGGAAGCTCTTCTAGAAAGACGTCTTGATACTCGCAAACGACTGGAATTTGCGAGATAGCATCCAGTTCACCCTTCTCATTGAGAGAAAACAGACAGATAGTATCATCACGAGCGGCAAAAACAATTACATCCTCAGATGAATGAGTCAATTGAATTTGTCTGGCTGCACAATCAAGCTGAGCCTTGTGCTTAGAAAGCCAATCCATCCCGAGAATAAGATCAATATTCGAGTTACCAAGAACCACTGGAGAAGAGAGAAACTTGTAGTCGCCCAACGTGATAGTAACATCCGGGGCGATAGCGCTTGCATTCATGAATTTACCCGAAGAAATAACAGATAACTGTCTAGGCAAATCTTGTAAAGGCAACTCATGCTTAGAAACAAATGGTCTCGATATGAAACAATGCGATGCACCCGTGTCAAAAAGAACTTTTGCAGGAATATCATTAACAGGAAGGTTACCCATGATGACATCTGACGAGTCCTCTGCCTGAGCTGCATTCATCAAGTTGACCTTGGCGGACTTGGGGTTATGCTTGACCACAGCTGTACTTGCCGATCTGACAGGAGGAGGAGGAGGAAGACGCCTCTGGTTGAAACACTTGTTGGCATAGTGACCCTTCTGTTGGCACTTGTTGCACGTGACCTCTGAAAGCGGACGATGATACGGAGCACTCGATCTTGGAGCTTGAGACGAAGTCTTGTTCTGAAAGCCAGGGTTGGGTGGGTGGGAAGATCCACTGCCACCTTTGCTCTTCTGCTGATACGGCTGACGGAACGGAGGAGGAGGAAGCCAATACTTCTGCTGCTTGGCCACTTGAGTAGAGGAAGAAGGAGTAGCATCTCTGACTCGCTTCTTGGAAGCATCACACCTCAACTGAGCAGCCTCTTGCTTCAATGCCATGTTGTAGAACTCATCGTACCTCAAGGGCTCAAAGAGCACAAGAGCTAGCTGAATTTCTTCTCTAAGACCACCCCTGAACTGGTATACCATGCTCTTCTCATTAGGGATGTCCTGCTTGGCAAAGCGGGCGAGCTTCTGAAACAACTTGTTGTAGTCATAGACAGACAAAGAGCCTTGCTTCAGGTTACGGAATTCCTCACGCTTGCTTTCAACCACGCTCTGAGGGATATGGTGAGCTTTGAAGTCTTGACGTAATTCATCCCAAGTAATGGCACGTCCACCTCTGGAATCCTTGTACTGCTGGAACCATTCTGCAGCTTGATCTTTGAGTTGGAAGGAAGCGAACTTGACAAAGTCCTTAGGCCTGACGTTACTGCACTCGAAATGCTTGCACAGATCCACAAGCCAATCGTCAGCATCGGTTGCCTCAACACAATTGTTGAAAGTCTTTGGCCTGTTAGCAAGGAACTGGTTGAGTGTAGCAGAGTGATTCTGATTGTTGCCTTGGTTCCCTTGATTTCCTTGATTGCACTCTTGGAGAATTTGCATGATCAACTGTGTGTTTGCATTGGTTGCGGCCATCACAGCTTGCCATGCCTCTGGAGGAGGTGGAGGTGGTGGCGGATCAGGATTCGGAGTCGTGCGCGTTGGAGGAGCCATCCTGAAGAGGTTGACATCCATTAGCACATTGATAGACAAATATTGAAGCTGAAACCAACGGAATGAAAATTGCAACATAAAGTCTTCACATCCGAACAAAATGAACGAATGCATTCCTCTTGAAATGGTCACATATCCATAAATTGAGAAGCCACTTAGAATTAGGTAGAGAAATAAACCAACAAGGTATGGATCAAGAACGAATACTCGGTAAGAAATCCCAATCTCAAACCAAATATCCGTGGAAGAAGAACTAGAGCTACTAGAATTCCCACCTATGAAACTCCCGAACCTTTCCGGTTATGCAATCAGGTGTTGGGGATACAGGGGAAGCATAATATCTCACCCAAACTAGCAAATCCTACATCCAGCTGTATCCATCCTTCAACACATAACCGAGAAAAGCTTCGGAAACCATCTACCTCAACCTTCGAAAAGCATCCGTTATACAAGTTATGGCGATACTCCCGAACTCCCGCCCCGGTACTGGGTGGCATCGAGGTTATCTCACCAACGAACTGCTTAAAAGAGATTTTCGATGTCGGCGTACTAAACTCAGGTATTCTAGAACTGCAACGATAAAATTATGACGACAACACCTCAGAGCTCAACTCCCCGGGACACTTCCACAAAACCCCTGACAGGAGGCACCAAGACAATGTTCTCATCATAAAACCATCGGAACGATTCCAAGATACCCGCGTGATCCTAGAATTTTTTTTTGTGAAATTTGAGAAGAGAAGAGTCAAAACTCTACATCAGGATGCCTTACCAGAGCGATGAGGAGACTGGGAAGTAACAAGAATTCCTAAACTCTCCGATATATAATTCCTAAATGACTCAAAACATTTTTCTAGACACAACTCGGCCGCTAAAAATGATCAAGCAATGGGGCTCCTAAGGTCGGGGAAGGCTCTGATTACCAACTTGTAACACCCTCGATGCGACTATATCTCCCACGTGTCGAGGCACGACTTAGAGGCATAATCGCATTGAAGGCATATGTCGCAAGTTAGGCAATCTTCACAACATCCCATGTAATATAGATAATAAAAGGGGAGATAACATAGTTGGCTTACACTCGCCACGTCAATCAAGTACATAAATAACATTACATCATCCAAACACTCATGGCCCGACTACGGCGCCAAAATAAAAGATAACCCAACATGCGACACGGTCCCGATCACCCCCAACTGGGCACCACTACTGATCATCAGGAAAGGAAACATAGTATCGTTGAGAGTCCTCGTCGAACTCCCACTTGAGCTCGAGCGCGTCACCTGGAGCGGAAACATCAGGTCCTGCATCTGGTGTAATAGTAATCTGTGAGCCACAGGGACTCAGCAATCTCGCACCCTCGCGATCAAGACTATTTAAGCTTAAAAGGTAAGGCAAGGTAAATATGTGTGGAACTGCAGCAAGCGACTAGCATATATGGTGGCTAACCTGTTCTCAAAAGAGAGCGAGAAGAGAAGGCAAAGCGCGAGCGAGAAACTAGAGAGCAACCTGCGCAAGCATCACTCCAACACCGTGTCCACTTCCCGGACTCCGCCGAGAAGAGGCCATCACGGTAACACACTCAGTTGATTCATTTTAATTAATTAAGGTTCAAGTTATCTACAACCAGACATTAACAAATTCCCATCTGCTCATAACCGCGGGCACGGCTTTCGAAAGTTCAATCCCTGCAGGGGAGTCCCAACTTAGCTCATGACAAGCTCTCACGGTCAACGAAGGAATAGACCTCCTCCCGAGACATTCCGATCAGACTCGGTATCTCGTTCTTTAAGACACTTCGACAGGTTAAAACAAGACCAGCAACACCGCCCGAATGTGCCGACAAATCCCGATAGGAGCTGCACATATCTCGTTCTCAGGGCACACTCAGATGAGCCAGACGTCGGGTAGGCCAGCCCAGAGTTGCCCCTGGTAGCCCCGGACATCGCTCGGTTGGACCAACACTCAGAGGAGCACTGGCCCGGGGGGTTTAAATAAGATGACCCTCGGGCTCCGGAAACCCAAGAGAAAAGGCTAGGTGGCAAATGGTAAAACCAAGGTTGGGCATTGCTGGAGGAGCTTTAATCAAGGCGGACTGTCAAGGGGTTCCCATTATAACCCAACCGCGTAAGGAACGCAAAATCTGGGAACATAACACCGATATGACGGAAACTGGGGCGGCAAGAGTGGAACAAAACACTAGGCGAGAGGCCGAGCCTTCCAACCTTTACCAAGTATATAGATGCATTAAGATAACATGGCAATATAATGATATCCCAACAAGTAAATAATGTTCCAACAAGGAACGGCCTCCAATCTTCACCTGCAACTAGCAACGCTATAAGAGGGGCTGAGCAAAGCGGTAACATAGCCAATCAATGGTTTGCTAGGACATGGTGGATTAGAGGTTTGACATGGCAATTTGGGAGGCTTGAAAGCAAGTGGTAGGCATCGTAGCATTGGCATAGCAAAAGAGCGAGCATCTAGCAAAGCAAAGATAGTAGTGATTTCGAGGGTATGATCATCTTGCCTGCAAAGTTGTCAGAGTTGACTGGATCCTCGAAAGCAAACTCAACGGGCTCCTTGTTAGCGAACTCGTCTCCCGGCTCTACCCAAACAAGACAAACAAGCAAACGGAACACAATCAACCACGTGCAAAGCTCAAACAATATGGTGCAAAGATGGTATGCTATGCGGAATGCGATGCGGGATGCATATGTAAGATTTGGCGAGGGATGCATGAACCTGGCCTCAACTCGGAAATCCAAGTGTTCCACTGGAAAGATGAGATGAAATCGCTTGAAAACGATATAAAGAACGCCAGAATCGGAGTTACGGTTTGGAAATGGCAAGCGATTCAAATATGACCACGTTCTGCAATTTACAGCAAGTAGCCATCTAAATGCAACAATATGAACATGCTACAGCACTCAAACATGGCATCAAAATACATGACAGGGATGAATTCAAGATGCTTAACAAAAGTCTAGCACTGAGCTACGGCCAATTCATCCATTAACAGGTTCAAACAAGCATGGCAAAAATGCATATGGTAAACAGATTTCAGACTTTGTGAAATTAACACTTGTCTGGAATCTCAGATCAGGTAGCACTCTTTGGAGCAACAAAACTACATGCTACAGGACCTGAACATGGCAAAGTAAAACATAGCATGGAGTTACTCAAAAAGCTTTACAAAAGTCCCTTAGTGACCTTGAGCCAAAAGGATCAGAAAACATATTAGCAAGCATGTGAACATAGCAAAAGCATAATCAGTTTTCAGACTTAGTGAAAACTGGCACATGCTGAAAACAGATATCAAGTAGGCATGTTTACGAGCTCGATGCACTCACTATGGAGCAAGTCATGACAAACTAAGCATACATCCATCAAGAATACACAAAATTCAATCTAGACATGGCAAGAACAATAGCATAGCATGCACGGATCAACTACAACATCATCGGCAAAATTGCTAACAAGTAGACAATCTGCCCGGAATCACTAAGTAGCAAAAGTAGAGCTCGATTGACTCAAGCTGGGGTGCTCCATAATTGCAAACAAAGACATGGATGGATAGAGCACTACAAGATTAATAAAACATCCTTACTGATCATCCTCAAAAGAGGCACGGATCACTAGGAAACAACATGAACATATGGCATCATGAGATAAACAGGTCAAGGACTTAGTGGAAATGCTAAGTCCCTGAAAACAGAATTACCAAGTGCCTCACTTTGCAAGCTCGTGCTAGTCACCACACACATCACAAAAATACATGGGTTGCACCCCTGGAAAGATGGCAAAACCCTTAACAAAACATATGTAGAGCTCATGGGCATAACATGCACACAATAATCATGGCAAAAATGACAAATATCTAAATGGAGCAGCAGATCTGACAAATATCTCAAGTAGCCTCCTTCTAACAGCATTTCGAGCATCAAGATGAACTCAAATGAAAATGATCCAATGGAATAAAATGATGTAC
The DNA here is from genome assembly GCF_002162155.2 of Triticum dicoccoides. NCBI lineage: Eukaryota > Viridiplantae > Streptophyta > Magnoliopsida > Poales > Poaceae > Triticum > Triticum dicoccoides. Next base: position 403,259,976 of record NC_041384.1, on the reverse strand, counting down.
TCTCTGAGGCGAACATTTTGATGTGCTATATGCCCAAAAACGGAGCTACGGATGCGGAGATATAGCATGATGAACAGGGCAACATGAGCTAGGGTTAGGGACGGAAAGTCAACCCGAAACGGATCTAGATCTGAGGTCCGGCGGCACGCCTCACGAGGTTGGCCGGAACTGTTCACCGGAGGAGGAGGACGATGCCGGAGGAGGCGGATCCGGCCGCGGGGACGTGCGGCGGCGCGGTGATCGCCGGAGGGAGGTGCGGCGCCGCGGGCTTGGGTCGGCGGTGGCGCGAAACAAGGAGCAGGGCGGCGTCGGAGCGGGGCGGCGGCGCACCGGCATTGAGGTGGCGGGGCAGAGCAAGGTGCCGGCGACGGGGAAGAGGAGGCGCGGGGCGGCGCTGGCGGCTGGAGACGGGCGGCGCAACGAGGGCGGCGCCCCTCGGGCGGTTGGTGGCGGCGACCGGGCTCGGGGGCCTGCCCTGGGCTCGGCGGGCCGCGGCGCGGGAGGTGGCCGGCGTGCCACGTGGCACTGTTTCACTGGCTCGGGGCGGCGGCGCGGCGTGTCCGGCGAGAAACGGACATGTCCGGCGCGCAGATAAGGATTTTTAGGGTTTCGGGGGAGGAGACCCAGTATTTGGAATGGGGGTTCTTTATATAGACATAGAGGGAGCTAGGAGAGTCCAAATGAGGTGCGGTTTTCGGCCACGCGATCGTGATCGAACGATCTAGATGATGGAGAGGGTTTTGGTGGGTTTTGGGCCAAATTGGAGGGGTGTTGGGCTGCAACACACATGAGGCCTTTTCGGTCCCTCGGTTAACCGTTGGAGCATCAAACGAAGTCCAAATGGTACGAAACTTGACAAGCGGTCTACCGGTAGTAAACCAAGGACGCTTGGCAAGTCTCGGTCCAATCCGGAAATGTTCAATCCCCACACACGAAAGAAAGGTAGAAATGACCACCGGAGGAGAACGAAGCGCCGGAATGCAAAACGGACAACGGGAAAAATGCTCGAATGCAAGAGATGAACACGTATGCAAATGCAATGCACATGATGACATGATATGAGATGCATGACAAAGACAAGAACACACGTAGACAAAAACCCGAACCCGAGAAAATAAAATAACTTAAGGCCGGAAACGGCAAGAGTTGGAGTACATATTGGGAAAGTCATATCCGGGGTGTTACACCGGCCTCTTCCCCTCCTCCACTCCTTTATATACGTGGTCAGGGGGCCCCATAGACACACAAGTTGATCATTGATCTCTTAGCCGTGTGCGGTGCCCCCCTCCACCATAATCCACCTCGGTTGTATCGTCGTAGTGCTTAGGCGAAGCCCTACGCCGGTAGCTTCATTATCACCGTCATCACGTCGTCGTGCTAATGAAGCTCTCCCTCGACACTCTGCTGGATCGTGAGTTCGTGGGACGTCACCGAGCTGAACATGTGCAGATCGCGAAGGTGCCGTACTTTCGGTGCTAGGATCGGTCGATCATGAAGACATACGACTACATCAACCGCGCTATCATAACGCTTCTGCTTACGGTCTATGAGGGTACGTAGACAAAACTCTCCCTCTCGTTGCTATGCATCACCATGATCTTGCATGTGCGTAGGAAATTTTTGAAATTACTACGTTCCCCAACAGTTTGGTGACCGAGAACATGGTTTATTAGTTTTCAAGAAACTTTATGGTCTATACTTTAACATGTGAAATACCTAGCTAGTTGATCATGAGAAGTTTTATGATATGAGCTACTGTTTATCATAAAGAATAATGCTAGAAAAAGTGTTTGGAACTATCATTGATCAAATTTATGCACCATGCTGGAATTCACACTTCATAAATTATTTCTTTTATCATTTACCTACTCGAGGACGAGCAGGAATTAATCTTGGGGATGTGGATACATCTCCGAAGTATCTATAATTTATGAAGTATTCATGCCATGTTTACAAAAAATTTATATGGTTTTGGTATGATTTGATTAGAACTAACCCGGGCTCACGTTGTTTTTAGTAGAACTACCATGGTGTCGTTTTTTGTGCAGAAATAAAAGTTCTCAGAATGTGCTGAAAATTTACAGAGAATATTTTTTGAGAATATAAAAAATACTGGAGCGAAAAGATACCAGAGAGGAGTCACGAGGAAACCACAAGGGTGGGGGTGCCTCCCCTAGGGCGCGCCCCCTGCCTTGTCACCGCCTCATGGACCCCCTTGACTTGTCCCCGATGCCAAAAGCTCCTATAAATAGAGAAAACTCCAGAAAGAAATCTAGATAGGGAGTTCCGCCGCCGCAAGCCTCTGAAGCCACGAAAAACCAATCTAGGCCCTCTCTAGCACCCTGCCGGAGGGGGCCATCATCACCGGAGGCCATGGAGGAGGATCCCGGAGGGGCCATCATAACCATGGAGGCCAAGGACCAGAGGAGAACCTCTCCCCGTCTAGGGGGGAGGCCATGGAGGAGGAAGCACAAGGGGGAGACTCTCTCCCCCTCTCTCTCGGTGGTGCCGGAGTGCCGCCGGGGGAATCTGAAGGAAATACGCCCTAGAGGCAATAATAAAGTTATTATTTATTTCCTTATATCATGATAAATGTTTATTATTCATGCTAGAATTGTATTAACCAGAAACATAATACATGTGTGAATACATAGACAAACAGAGTGTCACTAGTATGCCTCTACTTGACTAGCTCGTTGATCAAAGATGGTTATATTTCCTAGCCATAGACATGAGTTGTCATTTGATTAACGGGATCACATCATTAGAGAATGATGTGATTGACTTGACCCATTTCGTTAGCATAGCACTTGATCGTTTAGTTTGTTGCTATTGCTTTCTTCATGACTTATACATGTTCCTATGACTATGAGATTATGCAACTCCCGTTTACCGGAGGAACACTTTGTGTGCTACCAAACGTCACAACGTAACTGGGTGATTATAAAGGTGCTCTACAGGTGTCTCTAAAGGTACTTGTTGGGTTGGCGTATTTCGAGATTAGGATTTGTCACTCCGATTGTCGGAGAGGTATCTCTGGGCCCACTCGGTAATGCACATCACTATAAGCCTTGCAAGCATTGCAACTAATGATTTAGTGGTGGGATGATGTGTTATGGAACGAGTAAAGAGACTTGCCCGTAACGAGATTGAACTAGGTATTGAGATACCGACGATCGAATCTCGGGCAAGTAACATACCGATGACAAAGGGAACAACGTATGTTGTTATGCGGTTTGACCAATAAAGATCTTCGTAGAATATGTAGGAGCCAATATGAGCATCCAGGTTCTGCTATTGGTTATTGACCGGAGACGTGTCTCGGTCATGTCTACATAGTTCTCGAACCCGTAGGGCCCGCACGCTTAAAGTTCGATGACGGTTATATTATGAGTTTATGTGTTTTTATGTACCGAAGGAGTTCAGAGTCCCGGATGAGATCAAGGACATGACGAGGAGTCTCGAAATGGTCGAGACGTAAAGATCGATATATTGGACAGCTATATCCGGACATCGGAAAGGTTCTGAGTGATTCGGGTATTTTCGAGAGTACCGGGGAGTTACGGGAATTCGTATTGGGCCTTAATGGGCCATACGGGAAAGGAGAGAAAGGCCTCAAAGGGTGGCCGCACCCCTCCCCATGGGCTGGTCCGAATTGGACTAGGGAGGGGGGCGCCCCCTTCCTTCCTTCTCCTTTTCCCTTCCCTTTCCATCCCTCCTACTCCTACTACTTGGAAGGGCTCCTAGTTCTACTAGGAAAGGGGGAATCCTACTCCCGGTGGGAGTAGGACTCCCCTAGGGCGCGGCATAGAGAGGGTCGGCCCTCCCCCTCCTCCACTCCTTTATATACGGGGGCAGGGGGCACCCCAAAGACACAACAATTGATCTCTTGATCTCTTAGCCGTGTGCGGTGCCCCTCTCCACCATAATCCACCTCGGTCATATCATAGCGGTGCTTAGGCGAAGCCCTGCGTCGGTAGAACATCATCATCGTCACCACGCCGTCGTGTTGATGGAACTCTCCCTCAAACCTCGGTTGGATCGGAGTTCGAGGGACGTCCTCGAGTTGAACGTGTGCAGAACTCGAAGGTGTCGTGCGTTCGGTACTTGATCGGTCGGATCGTGAAGATGTACGACTACATCAACCGCATTGTGCTAACGCTTCCGCTTTCAGTCTACGAGGGTACATGGACTACACTCTCCCCTCTCGTTGCTATGCATCACCATGATCTTGCGTGTGCATAGGAATTTTTTGAAATTACTATGTTCCCCTACAGTGGCATCCGAGCCAGGTTTTATGCGTTGATGTTATATGCACGAGTAGAACACAAGGGAGTTGTGGGTGATATAAGTCATACTGCTTACCAGCATGACATACTTTGGTTCGGCGGTATTGTTGGATGAAGCGACCCGGACCGACATTACGCGTACGCTTACGCGAGACTGGTTTTACCGCCGTGCTATGCACACAGGTGACTTGCGGGTGTCAGTTTCTCCAAGTTTAGTTGAACCGAGTGTGGCTACGCCCGATCCTTGAGAAGGTTAAAACAGCACCAACTTGACAAACTATCGTTGTGCTTTTGATGCGTAGGTAAGAATGGTTCTTGCTCAGCCCGTAGCAGCCACGTAAAACTTGCAACAACAAAGTAGAGGATGTCTAACTTGTTTTTGCAGGGCTTGTTGTGATGTGATATGGTCAAGACGTGATGAGATATAAGTTGTTGTATGAGATGATCATGTTTTGTTGAAGTTATCAGCAATTGGCAGAAGCCTTATGGTTGTCTCTTTATTGCATAAGATGCAAGTGCCAAATAATTGCTTTACTTTATCGCTATGCGATAGCATTAGTTGCAAGAGCAATAGTTGGCGAGACGACCATGTGACGACACATTGATATAGATCAAGATGATGGAGATCATGGTGTCATGCCGGTGACGATGGAGATCATGACGATGCTTTGGAGATAGATATCAAAGGCACAAGATGATGATGGCCATACCATGTCACATATTTTGATTGCATGTGATGTTTATCTTTTGTACATCTTACTTTGCTTAGTTATGACGGTAGCATTATAAGATGATCTCTCACTAAATTTCAAGATAAAAGTGTTCTCCCTGAGTATGCACCGTTTCCAAAGTTTGTCGTGCCCAGACACCACGTCATGATCGGGTGTGATAAGCTCTACGTCCATCTACAACTGGTGCAAGCTAGTTTTGCACACGCAAAAATACTCGGGTTAAACTTGACGAGCCTAGCATATGCAGATATGGCCTCGGAACACTGGAGACCAAAAGGTCGAGCGTGAATCATATAGTAGATATGATCAACATAATGATGTTTACCATTGAAAACTACTCCATTTCACGTGATGATCGGTTATGGTTTAGTTGATTTGGATCACGTGATCACTTAGAAGATTAGAGGGATGTCTTTCTAAGTGGGAGTTCTTAAGTAATATGATTAATTGAACTTAAATTTATCATGAACTTAGTCCTGGTAGTGTTTGCATATCTATGTTGTAGATCAATAGGTCACGTTATTGCTTCCCTATATTTTAGATATGTTCCTAGAGAAAACTAAGTTGAAAGATGATAGTAGCAATGATGCGGACTGGGTCCGTGATCTGAGGTTTATCCTTATTGCTGCATAGAAGAATTATGTCCTTAATGCACCGCTAGGTGACAGACCTATTGCAGGAGCAGATGCAGACGTTATGAATGTTTGGCTAGCTCAATATGACGACTACTTGATAGTTTAGTGCACCATGCTTAACGGCTTAGAATCGGGGATTCAAAGACGTTTTGAACGCCATGGAGCATATAAGATGTTCCAAGAGTTGAAATTGGTATTTCATACTCATGCCCGTGTCGAGAGGTATGAGACCTCCGACAGTACTTTGCCTATAAGATGGAGGAGAATAGCTCAACCAGTGAGCATGTGCTCAGATTGTCTGAGTACTACAATTGCTTGAATCAAGTGGGAGTTAGTCTTCCAGATAAGAGAGTAATTGACAAAGTTCTCTAGTCACTATCATCGAGTTACTAGAACTTAGTGATGAACTAGAATATGCAAGGGATGAAAAAAGTAATTCTCAAGCTCTTCGTGATGCTGAAATCGACGAAGGTATAAATCAAGAAAAGCATCAAGTGTTGATGGTTGACAAAGACCACTAGTTTCAAAAAGGGTAAAGGGAAGAAAGGGAACTTCAAGAAGAACGGCAAGCAAGTTGCTACTCAAGTGAAGAAGCCCAAGTCTGGTTCTAAGCCTGAGACTAAGTTCTTCTACTGCAAAGGGATTGGTCACTGGAAGCGGAACTGCCCCAAGTATTTGGCGGATAAGAAGGATGGCAAAGTGAACAAAGGTATATTTGATATACAGATTATTGATGTGTATTTTACTACTATTCGTAGCAACCCCTCGGTATTTGATACTGGTTCAGTTGCTAAGAGTAGTAACTCAAAAGGGGAGTTGCAGAATGAAAAGAGACTAGTTAAGGGTGAAGTGGCGATGTGTGTTGGAAGTGGTTCCAAGATTGATATGATCATCATCGCACACTCCCTATACTTTCGGGATTAGTGTTGAACCTAAATAAGTGTTATTTGGTGTTTGCGTTGAGCATGAATATGATTTGAACATGTTTATTGCAATACGGTTATTCATTTAAGTAAGAGAATAAATTGTTGTTCTTTTTACATGAATAAAACCTTATATGGTTACACACCCAATGAAAATGGTTCGTTGGATCTCGATCGTAGTGATACACATATTCATAATATTGAAACCAAAAGATGCAAAGTTAATAATGATAGTGCAACTTATTTGTGGCACTGTCGTTTAGGACATATTGGTGTAAAGCGCATGAAGAAACTCCATGCTAATGGACTTCTGGAATCACTTGATTATGAATCACTTGATGCTTCGAACCATGCCTCATGGGCAAGATGACTAAGACTCCGTTCTCCGGAACAATGGAGCGAGCAACTGACTTATTGGAAATAATACATACTGATGTATGCGGTCCGATGAGTGTTAAGGCTCACGGCAAGTATCGTTATTTTCTGACCTTCACAGATGATTTGAGCAGATATGGGTATATCTACTTAATGAAACACAAGTCTGAAACATTTGAAAAGTTCAAAGAATTTCAGAGTGAAGTGGAGAATCATCGTAACAAGAAAATAAAAGTTTCTACGATATGATCGCAGAGGTAAAATATTTGAGTTAAGAGTTTGGCCTTCAGTTAAAACAATGTGAAATAGTTTCACTACTCACGCCACTTGGAACACCACAATGTAATGGTGTGTCCGAACGTCATAACCGTACTTTATTAGATATGGTGCGATCTATGATGTCTCTTACCGATCTACCACTATAGTTTTGGGGTTATGCATTAGAGACAGCTGCATTCACGTTAAATAGGGCACCATCTAAATCCGTTGATACGACACCGTATGAACTATGGTTTGGCAAGAAACCTAAGCTGTCGTTTCTTAAAGTTTGAGGTTGCAATGCTTATGTGAAAAAGTTTCAACCTGATAAGCTCAAACCCAAATCGGAGTAGTGCGTCTTCATAGGATACCCAAAAATAAAATGTTGGGTACACCTTCTATCACAGATCTGAAGGCAAGATATTCGTTGTTGATAATGGATCCTTTCTAGAGAAGGAGTTTCTCTTGAAAGAAGTGAGTGGGAGGAAAGTAGAACTTGATGAGGTAACTGTACCTACTCCCTTATTGGAATGTAGTTCATCACAGAAATATGTTCCTGTGACTACTACACCAATTAGTGAGGAAGCTAATGATGATGATCATGTAACTTCAGAACAAGTTGCTACTGAACCTCGTAGGTAAACCAGAGTGAGATCTGCACCAGAGTGGTATGGTAATCATGTTCTGGAGGTCATGTTACTTGACCATGACGAGCCTACGAACTATGACGAAGCGATGATGAGCCCAGATTCCGCGAAATGGTTTGAGGCCATGAAATCTGAGATGAGATCCATGTATGAGAACAAAGTATGGACTTTGATTGACTTTCCCATTGATCGGTGAGCCATTGAGATTAAATGGATCTTCAAGAGGAAGACGGACTCTGATAGTAGTGTTACTATCTACAAAGCTAGAATTGTCGCAAAAAGGTTGTCGACAAGTTCAAGGTGACTACGATGAGAGTTTCTCACTCGTATCTATGCTTAAGTCTGTCCGAATCATGTTAGCAATTACCGCATTTTATGAAATCTGGCAAATGGATAAACAAAACTGCATTCCTTAATGGATTTATTAAAGAAGAACTGTATATGATGCAACCTGAAGGTTTTGTCAATCCTAAAGGTACTAACAAAATATGCAAGCTCCAGCGATCCATCTATGGACTGGTGCAAGCATCTCGGAGTTGGAATATACGCTTTGATAAGTTGATCAAAGCATATAGTTTTATACAAACTTGTGGTGAAGCCTGTATTTACAAGAAAGTGAGTGGGAGCACTACAACATTTCTGATAAGTATATGTGAAAGACATATTGTTGATCAAAGATAATGTAGAATTATTCTGCAAAGCATAAAGGAATGTTTGAAAGGAGTTTTTCAAAGAAAGACCTCGGTGAAGCTGCTTACATATTGAGCATCAAGATCTATAGAGATAGATCAAGACGCTTGATAAGTTTTTCAATGAGTACATACCTTGACAAGATTTTGAAGTAGTTCAAAATGGAACAGTCAAAGAAGGAGTTCTTGCCTGTGTTACAAGGTGTGAAGTTGAGTAAGACTCAAAACCCGACCACGGCAGAAGATAGAGAGAGAATGAAAGTCATTCCATATGCCTTGGCCATAGGTTCTATAAAGTATGCCATGTTGTGTACCAAATCTATTGTATACCCTACACTGTTTTTGGCAAGGGAGTACAATAGTGATCTAGGAGTAGATCACTAGACAGCGGTCAAAATTATTCTTAGTGGAATAAGGATATGTTTCTCGATTATGGAGGTGACAAAAAAAGGTTTGTCGTAAAGGGTTACATTGATGCAAATTTTGACACTGATCCAGATGACTCTAAATCTCAATCTGGATACATATTGAAAGTGGGAGCAATTAGCTAGAGTAGCTCCGTGCAGAGCATTATTGACATAGAAATTTGCAAAATACTTACGGATCTGAATGTGGCAGACCCGTTGACTAAACTTCTCTCACAAGCAAAACATGATCACACCTTAGTACTCTTTGGGTGTTAATCACATAGCGATGTGAACTAGATTATTGACTCTAGTAAACCTTTTGGGTGTTGGTCACATGTTGATGTGAACTATGGGTGTTAATCACATGGTGATGTGAACTATTGGTATTAAATCACATGGCGATGTGAACTAGATTATTGACTCTAGTGCAAGTGGGAGACTGAAGGAAATATGCCCTAGAGTCAATAATAAAGTTATTATTTATTTCCTTATATCACGATAAGTGTTTATTATTCATGCTAGAATTGTATTAACCGGAAACATAATACATGTGTGAATACATAGACAAATAGAGTGTCACTAGTATGCCTCTACTTGACTAGCTCGTTGATCAAAGATGGTTATGTTTCCTAGCCATAGACATGAGTTGTCATTTGATTAATGGGATCACATCATTAGAGAATGATGTGATTGACTTGACCCATTTCGTTAGCATACCACTTGATCGTTTAGTTTGTTGCTATTGCTTTCTTCATGACTTATACATGTTCCTATGACTATGAGATTATGCAACTCCCGTTTACCGGAGGAACACTTTGTGTGCTACCAAACGTCACAACGTAACTGGGTGATTATAAAGGTGCTCTACAGGTGTCTCCGAAGGTACTTGTTGGGTTGGCGTATTTCGAGATTAGGATTTTTCACTCTGATTGTCGGAGAGGTATCTCTGGGCCCACTCGGTAATGCACATCACTATAAGCCTTGCAAGCATTGCAACTAATGAGTTAGTTGTGGGATGATGTGTTACGGAACGAGTAAAGAGACTTGCCCGTAACGAGATTGAACTAGGTATTGAGATACCGACGATCGAATCTCGGGCAAGTAACATACCGATGACAAAGGGAACAACGTATGTTGTTATGCGGTTTGACCGATAAAGATCTTCGTAGAATATGTCGGAGTCAATATGAGCATCCAGGTTCCTCTATTGGTTATTGACCGGAGACGTGTCTCGGTCATGTCTACATAGTTCTCGAACCCATAGGGTCCGCACACTTAAAGTTCGATGACGGTTATATTATGAGTTTATGTGTTTTTATGAACCGAAGGAGTTTGGAGTCCCGGATGAGATCGGGGACATGACGAGGAGTCTCAAAATGGTCGAGACGTGAAGATCGATATATTGGACGACTATATTCGGACATCGGAAAGGTTCTGAGTGATTCGGGTATTTTCGAGAGTACCGGGGAGTTACAGGAATTCGTATTGGGCTTTAATGGGCCATACGTGAATGGAGAGAAAGGCCTCAAAGGGTGGCCGCACCCCTCCCCATGGGCTGGTCCGAATTGGACTAGGGAGGGGGGCGCCCCCTTCCTTCCTTCTCCTCTTCCCTTCCCTTTCCTTCCCTCCTACTCCTACTACTTGGAAGGGCTCCTAGTTCTACTAGGAAAGGGGGAATCCTACTCCCGGTGGGAGTAGGACTCTCCTAGGTCGCGGCATAGAGAGGGTCGGCCCTCCCCCTCCCCCACTCCTTTATATACGGGGGCAGGGGGCACCCCAAAGACACAACAATTGATCTCTTGATCTCTTAGCCGTGTGCGGTGCCCCTCTCCACCATAATCCACCTCGGTCATATCGTAGCGGTGCTTAGGCGAAGCCCTGCGTCGGTAGAACATCATCATCATCACCACGCCGTCGTGTTGATGGAACTCTCCCTCAAAGCTCGGCTGGATCGGAGTTCGAGGGACGTCCTCGAGTTGAACGTGTGCAGAACTCGAAGGTGCCGTGCGTTCGGTACTTGATCGGTCGGATCGTGAAGACGTACGACTACATCAACCGCATTGTGCTAATGCTTCCGCTTTCAGTCTACGAGGGTACGTGGACTACACTCTCCCCTCTCGTTGCTATGCATCACCATGATCTTGCGTGTGCGTAGGAATTTTTTTGAAATTACTACGTTCCCCAACAGAATCAACGCAGCGATGATCGTCTTCATCAACATCACCATCCTCATATCTTCTAAGCGGTCCATTCTCCCGCACCCCGCTGTAATCCCCTACTTGAACATGGTGCTTTATGCCACATATTATGATCCAATTATGTGTTGCCATCCTATGATGTTTTGAGTAGATATCCTTTGTCTTTCGGGTGTATTGCTGATCTAGATTGGTTTGAGTTGTATGTTTTATTATGGTGTTGTCCTATGGTGCCTTCCATGCCATGCACACGTGAAGGATCCTGTTGTAGGGTGTTGCAATACGTTCATGATTTGCTTATAGTGGGTTGCTTGAGTGACAGAAGCATAAACCCGAGTAAGGGGGTTGGTGCGTATGGGATAAAGGGGACTTGATACTTTAATGCTATGGTTGGGTTTTACCTTAATGATCTTTAGTAGTTGCGGATGCTTGCTAGAGTTCCAATCATAAGTGCATATGATCCAAGAACAGAAAGTCTGTTAGCTTATGCCTCTCCCTCATATAAAATTGCAATGACAACCATGGATCTTGTTAACAATTGCCTAGGATAATTCCGCACACCGACCCATCATTATTCTACACTCTCTATTTATAATATATAGTAATATATTCTAACTTTATGTTAACAACACCTACTTTTATATTTTAGTTCTCCGATATCATGCAAAGTTATCCTCTTCATACCCACAACGTAGTTTTATTTCTCGTTTCTAGATGGAAGCAAACGTCCCGTGTACGTAGAGTCGTATCAGTGGCAGATAGGACTTGAGAGAATATTGATCTTACCTTTAGCTCCTTGTGGGTTCAACACTCCATACTTATCACTTCCACCTTTGGAAATTGCTATGATGATTCCTTGCACTTGGGGATTATCACGGAGCGCAGCTGATGAAGAGGCTGAGCTTCGAAACGCCCCTACCTGGTGCACCAAATGTCAGATTCAGGGCTCCGTAGACCCAAGAAAGGTTCAAACTCTGGGGCGTGTGCGAAGAACTCAACCTATCCGGCCTACCAGCGCATCGCCCCACGACCTAGCTTGATTCGCATGAGCAAGGAAGAAGATGAACACGACAGTTTACCCAGGTTCGGGCTAGCTTGCGGTGTAAGACCCTACTCCCTCTTTGTGGTGGATTGGCCTCACGAGGCGCTGAGGATGAACAAGTACAAGGAATGAACAACCCCGCGAGGTTTAGGGGTGAGGAATCAGTCGACCCCTTCTAAGGTGGTGGCTAACCTATATTTATAGAGGCCTCGGTCCTCTTCCCCCAAAACTTATGTGGGAAGGGATCCCACAGTGGCCAATTTGAAAGGGGATAAGTAGTACATCTTATCCTAACGAAAGGTGGTCTTCGCCTGCAAAGGTTCCGGTCGTGACGCAGCAGTGGGCTCGGTGGTGACATCCGTCCTGCCATGCCCGAGGTATCGGTCTCGTTGCACCGGAATGGAAATCTTTGCCAAATTCCTTAGGAACCCATGCCTGTCCTTGCCTGCTTAGCACCAAAGAGGAAAGTGCCTCCTCTGCGCCTGTCGGCACCCGCCTGCCTTGGTCGTCATGGCTTGCGTCATGGAAGCCTCATGAGGCTAGGTACCTACATAGAAATCTCCGCTCCTCGGGAGGTCTTGGCGTTGTCCGCCTCACGAGGCTTGGCCCCTTGCGAGGGTCTTGTCTTCATGATCTTGCAGATGGGTCGTACCAGGCCCTCGAGTGAGCCATGCCGTGTGCTGCAGGCAAGAAAGTCTGAGTACCCTGGTTCCCAGAATGTCGACAATGTTCTTCTTGTGTTACTCCCTTAATTTACTCCCCTTTTCCCCTCCAAGTGTGAAAAGATCATGAACTAGGGTTCCACCCTACATCACACTGACTCACTCCTTCTACGGTCAACTTGTCCACTTCATCACTCAACCCAAATTTAACACATGTACCCACTGCACAACACCCTACAAAGTTTAGTAGTGGCATTTAGTGTCAATTTCATTCAGCGCGCAAGGATAATTCAACTACATCTATCAATCAGTGAAGTAACTAACCCTAGAATAATTAACCATTTGAAAACCCTAAAAATAAGTCAAATAGGACATGAAAATTTAGTGATAAATAGTAAGATTCAGTTAACTAGGTTCATTTAACAACTAAGTTCAGTGACAGACAACAAAGATTCAGTTAACTATATTCAGTTAACAAGTAGGTTCAGTCACAAACAATAAAGATTCAGTTAACTAGCTTCAGTCAAAACAACAAAGATTTAGTTAACTAGGTTCAGCAAACAACTAGGTTCAGCCACAAACAACAAAGATTCAGTTAACTAGGTTCAATTAACAACTAGGTTCAATCACAAACAACAAGATTCAGTTAACTACATTCAGTTAACAACTAGCGTCAGTGACAAACAACAATATACAATTTACTAGGTTCAGTTAACAACTAGGTTCAGTCACAAACACCAAGATATGGTTTACTGCATTCAGTTCACAACAAGATTCATTTAACAGCAAGATTCAGTTAACAACAAAAATTGCTAGAATTCCAACAACCCCTTGAAGGAAATATGCCCTAGAGGCAACAATAAAGTTGTTATTTTATATTTCCTTATTCATGATAAAGTTTTATTATTCATGCTAGAATCATATTGATTGGAAACTGAAATACATATGTGGATACATAAACAAATACCGTGTCCCTAGTGAGCCTCTACTTGACTAGTTTGTTGACCAATGATGGTTAAGGTTTCCTAGCCATAGACATGTGTTGTCACTTGATAACGAGATCACGTCATTAGGAGAATGATGTGATGGACGAGACCCATCCGTTAGCTTAGCATTTGATTGTTCAAGTTTATTTCTATTGCTTTCTTAATATCAAATACATATTCCTTCGACTATGAGATTATGCATCCCCCGGATACCAGAGGAATACCTTGTGTGATATCAAACGTCACAATGTAACTGGGTGATCATAAAGATGCTCCACAGGTATCTCCGAAGGTGTTTGTTGAGTTGCAATAGATCGAGATTAGGATTTGTCACTCCGTGTATCGGAGAGGTATCTCTAGGCCCTGTTGATAATACACATCATAATAAGCTTGCAAGCAAATGACTAAGGAGTTAGTCATGAGACGATGTATTATGGAACGAGTAAAGAGACTTGCCGATGACGAGATTGAACTAGGTATGAAGATACCAATGATCGAATCTTAGGCAAGTAACATACCGATGGACAAAGGGAATTATGTATGTTCTCGTAAGGTTTGACCGATAAAGATCTTCGTAGAATATGTAGGATCCAATATGGGCATCCATGTTCCGCTATTGGTTATTGACCAGAGAGGTGTCTCGGTCATGTCTACATAGTTCTCGAACCCGTAGGGTCCGCACGCTTAACGTTAGTTGACGGTATAGTATTATATGAGTTATATGATTTGTTGATTGAATGTTTGTTCGGAGCCCTGGATGAGATCAAGGACATTATGAGGAGCTCCAAAATGGCCCGGAGGTAAAGATTAATATATAGGACGATACTATTCAGACAACGAAAGAGTTTCGGAGTGCACCGGGTAGTCATCGGATCGCCGGAAGGGGTTCCGGACACCCCGGGAGGTCTATGGGCCAAATTATTGTGGCAGTGGAATAATTACTAATGTTGATTTAGGGGCTAGTGTTGCATTTTATAAAACTAAAAATAAAATAAACTAAATAGAGAACAGAAAGGTTTTAAAAGAAAAGGAAAATACAAAATAAAATAAAATTAGTAGGGCAAAGCCCTTGGCCCAACTGGGCCGAAGCCCACCTACACGCTACTTAACCCACCCCCAGTCCAAAAACAAAAAAACACCACCGACACTATAGGAACACACCCCCCCAACCTCTCTCTCCCTCACCCGTTTGGATCGGGGGGAGCCCGCGCCCGTCGTCCCCACGTCGCCGCCCGACGCGCCGGCGCCGCTGCTGCACCAACGTCGTCGGACGCCACCACCCGTCCTCACCTTCCCCTACCACGCCGGACCGCCATCCCCTATCGGCCACCTCGCACGGCGCCGCCCACCGGCCTCCCCTCGTCGCCTCGCCTTGTCCAGGAGCTCCACGAGGGTCTTCTTCGCCGATTTCAACTCCGGATCGGACCCGGGGAACAGCTCCGCCCGCGCTGTCCCCCTTCACCGTCGTCCGCCTCGGCCACTGCTGCTCCGCTCCGGTCCACCCCGTGTATACCCGAGCTCATCCCTGCGCCCGCTGTGAGGCCTCATCCGCTACCCCCTTCTTCCCCCTCTGTTCGACGCACTACCCCACATCGCCCAGTTCCCGGCCAATGGCCGCAGTCACTGTGCCCGTGACGACACATAGCCCCGCGTCCCCACGCCACACTACCGGTCCCGCGCGCCCACGGCCTCCCTCACGCGCATGTCCCACACCCCCGCTCGTGCGCCCCGCTACTGTGGCTACTCGCTACCGGTACTCACTGCTGTCATCGCCTGATGCGACCATCGCGGTCGCCGGCGCTTCCCCACGTGCCGCTCGTTGCCGAGTCCCGCCTCCGCCCGCACAACTCCTGGCCGCAGCCAACGGCGATCACCTACCCTGAGGCTGCCACCGGCCAGGGCCGCGTCCCCTTTCAGGCGAGTGCCCATTCGGTCTCCACGCCCCGCTCCGCCCGTTAGCCCGCGCGCCCGGACCCACTAAGGCCCCTAGGGCCAATGACATGAGGGGCCCATGCCCCTGGAACATTCAAAAAGGATATTAAAAATGAATAAAAATTAATTAATTAATTATCTTAATTAATCGAGTTTAGTTAAACTTAATTAACCATGCTTAATTAAACCCTAATTAAGCTGAATAGGCAATGACATGCGGGACCCACACGTGAGCTTGACCCAATCAGCACCTCTGTTAACTGCTGACGTCATGCTGATGTCATGCTGATGCAGAAATGCTATTTTCGAATTAAATTAATAATAATAATTTATAAATTGAATAAAACTTTGAAAATTATTATAAAATAATCTGTAACTCGGATGAAAATATTTTGTACATGAAAGTTGCTCAGAACGACGAGACGAATCCAGATACATGGCCTATTCGTCCGCCACACATCCCTAGCATAGCGAACACGCAACTTTCTCCCTCCAGTTCATTTGTCCGAAAACGTGAAACACCAGGGATACTTTCCCGGATGTTTTCCCCCTTTGCCAGTATCACCTCCTACCGCGTTATGGCACACCTTGCACCGTTACTTGTCATGTCATGCATCGATATGCATCTATTTGCATTGTATTCATTGTTTCTTCCCTCTCTTCTCTCCAGTAGACTACGAGACTAACGTCGCTACTGGTGCCCCAATCAACTACGTTGTTGACGACCCCTCCTTGCCAGAGCAACCAGGCAAGCTCCCCCCCTTGATCACCTTGATCAACCCGATATTGCCTATTCTTCTCTCTGCTGCTTGCATTAGAGTAATGTAGCATGTTACTGCTTTCGGTTAATCCTATTCTACTGCATAGCATGTCCTTGCTACTACTATTGTTACCTTTACCTGCAATCCTAAATGCTTAGTATAGGATGCTAGTTTATCATCAGTGGCCCTACGTTCTTGTTCGTCTGCCATGCTATACTATTGGGTCGTGATCACTCGGGAGGTGATCACGGGTATATTACTTATATACATAATATATGATGCATGTGGTGACTAAAGTCGGGTCGGCTCGTAGAGTACCTGCGAGTGATTCACGGATTGGGGGCTGAAAGGACATACTTTCCCGACGGCCCTCTATGTGGATCTTTGTGGCGGAGCGACAGGGCAGGTTGAGACCACCTAGGAGAGAGGTAGGCCTGGCCCTGGTCGGCGTCCGCGGTTACATCAATTAACATGCTTAACGACATCTTGGTATTTGATCTGAGTCTGGCCACTAGCCTATATGCACTAACCAACTACGTGGGAACAATTACGGGCACTCGACGTCGTGGTATCAGCCGAAGCCTTCTTGACGTCAGCTACTGAGCGGCGTGCGCCGGGTTGGACCGCGTAACACAACTTCCTGTGTAACGGAGGTTGCTAGGTCTGCTCACCGGCCAGGTACGCAACGTACAGGTGTGCAACGGGCAATGGGCCTAGACCCCTGCACGCTTAGGATTTAGCCCAGCATGCTGACCTCTCTGTTGTGCCTAGGTAGGGTTCCGACATGTTGATCTTCCGAGGGCGGGCATGACCCAGGAAAGTGTGTCCAGCTAGAGGGATCGAGCGTGTTGGGTAATGTGGTGCACCCATGCAGGGAAGTTTATCTATTCGAATAGTCGTGTCCCTCGGTAAAAGGACGACCCGCAGTTGTACCTCGACCTTGTGACAACTAGAACCAGATACTTAATAAAACACACCCTTCCAAGTGCCAGATACAACTCGATGATCGCTCTCTCACAGGGTGACGAGGAGAGGATCGCTGGGTAGGTTTATGCTATACGATGATACTTGGTGAACTTACCATCTACTCTCTTCTACATGCTTCAAGATGGAGGTTGTCAGAAGCGTAGTATTCGATAGGACTAGCTGTCCCCCTCTTATTCTAGCATTCTGCAGTTTAGTCCATGGATACTACCCATTTCATTAATACCAATACATGTGTAGTGTAGATCCTTGCTTGCGAGTACTTTGGATGAGTACTCACAGTTGCTTTGCTCCCTCTTTTCCCCCTTTTCCATTTTTCTCGGATGTCGCTACCAGATGATGGAGTCCAAGAGCCAGAGGATCCCGAGGATTTTTCTACGTGGAGTTCGGCTTCGAGGAGTAGTTAGGAGGTCCAAGGCAGGAGGCCTTGCCTTTTCGGTCGTTGCTACTTTTGTGCTAGCCTTCTTAAGGCATACTTGTTTAACTTATGTCTGTACTCAGATATTGTTGCTTCCGCTGACTCATCTATGATCGAGCACTTGTATTCGAGCCCTCAAGGCCCCTAGCTTGTAATATGATGCTTGTATGACTTATTTTGTGTTTAGAGTTGTGTTGTCATATCTTCCCGTGAGTCCCTGCCTTGATCGTACACGTTTCCATGTATGATTAGTGTATGATTGTATTGGGGGTGTCACAAACTCCCTCTTCCCAGTCTACCTGCTCAACGATTCCACGGCCTAGCTCGACGAACCCAAGGGACAAGAGACACAGTAGTTTATCCTGGTTCGGGCCACCTTGCAGTGTAATACCCTACTCCAACTTTGTGGTGTATTGCCTCGAGGGGCTGAGGATGAACTAGTACAGTCGACGAGCAACCACAGGAGGTGAGGTGTTCTTGAGCTCAATGAGCTGGTGCGTGTGTGGATGATCTGAATGATCCGTGGGTGTGTGGATGATCTGAAGGATCCCCCCCTACGGTTGTGGTTAAGTCCTATTTATAGTGGCCTTGGTCCTCTTCCCAAATGTAGGCAGGAAGGGATCCTAAAATAGCCAAATTTGAAGGGGGACAACTAGTACAAGCTATGATGACAAAAGTAGTCTTCGCCTGCAAAAGGCTCTGGTGATGACGCTGCAGTGGGCTCTGTGATGACCTCCGTCCTGTTGTCCTGGTGGTCTTGGTCTTGTTGCACTGACATGGGAACCTTTAGTTGATTCCTTGGGACCATGCACCTACGCTTGCCTCCTTAGCACCAAAGACGAAACTGGCACGCTGCGCCCGCTGGCGCCCGCCTGGCTTTGGTCATCATGGCTCACGTCATGTGAACCTCGCGAGGTGCACCTTGCATTGATATCTCTGCTCCTCGGGAGCCAGCCTAGTGAGGCCGCCCCCTAGGGAGGTCCTGGTGTCGTCCGCCTTGCGGGGCTTGGCCCCTCGCGAGGGTCTTGGGTTGTTGTTGTTGAAGCTGGGCCGTACCGGGCCGTCAATGGAACCATGCCATGGGCCGCAGGCAGGCAAGTCTGGGTACCCCCGTTCCCAGGACGCCGACAGTAGCCCCCGAGCTCAAGACGCGCTCAAACTTGGCTTCGAGGCGAAGTGAAAGGGCAAGGGCGGAGCGCTGCGGGCCCCAACCGCCTGTGGCCTTGGTCGACGCGTGGCGATTGATGGGAGGTGGGCGCCTCCGCTTCCCTACGCTGCCTCGGCAACCGTCCTTGTCTGAAAAAAAGGCTGACGCCCGCTGCTGAGCCTTCATTGCCTTCCCTTCATCTTGCTCCAGATCCGCTTTCTCCTTCTCGCCCAAAAAGCCCCCAGATCCACCCAAACTCTCCCCCAAGCCCGCAGCCAATGGCCACCAACAAGGCGAAGGACGCGTGCTCGCCCTCTTGGTTTGAGCCTACCCTGAGCCCGTTTATAGTCATGGAGAAGAACCTTGCCACCATGCTCCTAGTGACGGCGGACAGCAGCCACGAGGGGGAGAGACAACGCTCGGGGTCAGCTCCGTCAAGCCAGAAACCTTGGGCGGCACCTTCTATCCCTTCTTCTTGAACAATGTCTTCGCGGGCCTGGTCCCCCTTTCTCCGGCTTCTTCTATGTCGTCCTTCACCATTACAATCTCCACGCCCTTCACCTTCATCCCAACTTGTCCTCCTCCTTTCGATCTTTGCCTTTTACTGTGAGGCATTCGTGGGGGTGATGTCATCTGTGGCGCTACTCCGCCATTTCTTATACCTCCGGGTCAAGGAGGGCCACCGCTCAAGGTGTGCCAACTTCATTGCGGCCAACGGCAGCAACACGATCTCATGAGCCGGGAAGAAGGTGGAGGACTTCAAGAACAAGTGGGTCCTCATGGATGCCCTGCGCTCCTACCCTCGGCTAGCGCTATCGACTAGGATGCCAGCACCGCATGAGGAGTGGAACCACGAGAAGCTCACCGATCCCTGGGTGGAGCAGTTGATGGAGAAGATGGTGGCCAACCTGAAGCCGGATGACCCGAAGGCGGAGGCACTGACGGGGGCCATGATTGTCATGGAATTCCTGACACAACGCCTAGCTCCTCTCCAGGCACGCTTGCGACCCTTGTGCAAGCTTGCAGACGAGGGAGGCGAACTCCGCTTGCACCCGGACGACCTACCCGAAGTGGAGCTGAACAAGATCCTGCGCCTCTTGGTTGGTAAGGACCAAGGTTGCACGCCAGACACCCATCTGCCGCTATACTGCCGCCCAGATGGGGAAAAGATCACCGCCGCCATGCTTGCCTTCAACGAGCACGGGCTCGTACAACTGGCGCCTACTGGGCCCCCTGTCTCCCTGGTGATGTTGTCCTCCGTCCAGTCCGACCAAGAGGAGAGGTCGAACTCGGAGGCGACCCGGGAGGGGGCGGGGGAGACTTCTCCTCCGCGCCAGAACGATCTCCCCCGCACCCTCCCTGACGATGATGACGCGGGCGAGCACTCGGTGAAGGAGTCGCCGCACTCCACCAGGGTCACCACGAGGTCCAAGGGCACTCCTCTGAAGACGCTAAAAAAGGGGGTGCCAAAGAAGAGCGGGTTGGCAATGATCCCGCGAGACGGTGCCTCTGCCTCATCACCGATCGAAGCTGCCACGGGCCTGGGTGTTGCGCCATCGTCCGCTGGGGCTCGTGCGCCGGTGCCCCAGTCCGTGAAGGCTGCGGGCGTGGTGCTCCTGAAGAGGACGAGGGATTATGATGCCGTGGACCAGTAAGTGATTTGCCTTGATCCTTGTTTCCTGCTCCAGTTGCGGTATCTTGATACCTCCCTTTTGTATGGGTAGGCCGACGCCGATGATGAAGAAGAAGAAGGAGACGACCGCGATCCCTGAGACCCAGCAACCTGCCGTGGTTGCACCACCTCCGCCAAAGGAGGACGGGGCCGGCTTCCATGCTCCTGCGACGGGGTCATCCTCCCGAGGCCCGACCTCATGAGGTGATTTATGCGGCTGATCCGACTCCGGAGACGCTCGCCCTCAGCTCGCCTGCTGAAGTCCCGAAGGCTCCGGAGTTCCCGGCTCCTTCTGCCGCCCCTGATGCTCTGGAGGAGGCTCTTTCCGCGCTGACCCAACTTCGCGACGATCTTCAAGGCACCGACCGTCGCTTGGCGTCAGGGCGCCTGGAGCTGATCTCGGGATAGCTGTGGTCTGATGCGTCCATCAGGGCGGCATGGAGCCATGCCGTAGCGGCCTCCGAGGAAGGTGAACAGGTTGCCGGCCTGGCTGCAGCCACCCGTGACGTGGCCTTGAAGGATGCTGAGATTGCCAAGGAGCGCTGCCGGGTGGTGGAGGCCGAGCTGGAGACCCTGCGCAGCGAGCGTGCCACCTAGGCCTGCCAGCGTGAGGCGCAGGAGGAGGGGCCAAAGGCTCGAGAAGACATAGTCACCGGTCGCGACACCGAGCCGGAGCAATCAGCGCGGGAGCAGGTCGTGGAGTGTGACCGCTTGGAGAAGCTAAAGGAGGAGGTGGAGGTGGAGAAAGCCCGGCTGGAGGCCAAGGTGAAAATCCTTGCCATCGATCATGCCACCTTCGATTCTCTTGAGCAGAGGTCCCGCGAGGCACTACGGGACCTCTATGGGAGGGGGTTAAAGAAGTTGTTGGTGACTGCTGAGGAAGGCCCCGCCGAGCTGCTTCCCCAGCTGGTCAGGACGCTCGAGCATATTGTCCTTGGGGTCGGCCCCATGGTAGAAGGAGAGGCCCGCGCGCTCTCCGCTTCAGCTATGACGCGCGTCTTCAGCCACCTCCATCTTCGCGACCCCAGCACCAACTTCGGAGCCCTGCTTGAGCCTATGGACGAGGAGCACTGCACCGCCACCGCCGAAGCCGTGAAGGACTAGGTGGAGGCCCTACTGCAGAAGTTCCTCGCCATCGACCCTGCGCCCCCGGCTGACGGTGCCGCCGAACCTATAGCCATAGCCGATGGTACTGGTGAAGACGATGTTGTCGACGACGGGGCACTCCTTGTGGGCGATGGCAGCGCCCAAGGCTGAAGAGGCTTGCTTGTATTGCTTCCCTCCATTTTTATTTCCTGTATCATGCACCATGCTTCATGGAGGCGTTAAAACTTTATGTGTTCTGCACTTTTTAAGAGACAGTGTTTCTTGTAATAATTTGCTAGGATTTTGCGAGTTCCTTCCCGCTTGCTTGATGTTCTGCATCGGCAGGGCCCGACCCTGCGCATACTTCAGCCGCCGTTGGGTCGTCCGGATCACCAGGACGATACCAAGGGATGAGGGGCTACGTGACCAGTTAGGCTCCTGAGTCGCGATGCTCAGGAGTCCCCCTTGACTTACAAATAGCCTGCAGGGAGGAGATGCAAGAGTAGGCCTTAGCATTCTGCATTGGCAGGCCTGGTCCCGTGCATACCTCAGTCGCCGTTGGGTCGTCCGGATCGCTAGCATGAGACCAAGGGGTGAGGGGCTACGTGACCAGTTAGGCTCCTGAGTCGCGATGCTCAGGAGTCCCCCTTGACGTACAAACAGACCTCCATACCTTTCCTCACCGAGGTCCTGCTCGGGAGGAGCGCGCGAGGACCAGGTCCGAGGGACCTGGCAGGGTGGCGTGCGCTAGGCGTGACCTGAGTGTAGCCCCCGTGCCCAGCCCCCTCGCGTGACTCTCCTGAGGGGAAAGTGTTGTGCTGAGGCTAGACACTCAGCCTCGTGGCTCCCTGAGGTTGATGCGGTCAAGGGGCCGCCCTCAATTGTTTATCACCAGCGCGGAGCATGGCGCTTCTGTACTTGCATGAGCATAGCTGCTCCTCGACCGTGTCGACTGCCAACGCGGAGCATGGTGCTTCCACTGGTGCGTGGGTGGGACTCCCTTTGAGTGGAACCCCCAGGGCATGTACAGCCCCGCCCTGACACGTGGCTTGCACAGAAGGGCTAGACAAGGTGTGTCTGGGCACACGTGAGCCAGCCCGGGACTCACGAGGCCCTACCTCAAGGCGGGTTGCACCTGAGTTTGATTCTTCACAGTTGTGATGGCCCTGCGAGATGGTTAGAGAACCTGCGCCGAATGAATCTCCTGAGGTGATCACATGAGAAGGCCGAACACCAACGACCCCAGGAGGTGACGTGAACGGGACCGGCCCGCCAGACAGAGCTTAGTCATTGGGTTTATCAATGCTGCAGGCACGGACCCGAGCATAGATGTCGTGCCCAGTCTTCTCATGCAAGAATCCTGAAGAAAGACAACTGGCGCGCGGCTCCCATGGTGGCGAGGCACCGAGTAGTGCGCCCTAGCTCGTCCGCCCGTGATTAGCTCATGCGAGAATAAGGCACCAAGGACCATGGGAGGTGACGTACACGGGAGCTGGCCCGTGAGCCAGAGCTCAGCCTCTTAGGTTTAGCGACGCTGCAAGGACGGACCCGAGCACAGACGTCGTGCCAGTCCTTAGTCATGAGGCGGTCGTGGGTGGGCTTGCAAGGGCGTACGATGTTCATGGTATCGAAGTACCGGATAGGCATATAATAATAATAAAGCAACTCATGGGAGGAGGTATAGCTAGTTCAGATAGATGCAAGAATGATACATGCCGCAGGGACAGACCCACGCGGCCTGGAGATGATGCAGCCTGAGGGGCGCCCCCAACAGAGTGACTGGAAGATCCAAGAAAGATACATGTCGCAGGGACGGGACCACGCGGTCTGGGGATAATGTGGCCCGAGGGGCGCCCCAACCTAAATAAACCAGAAAATATCACCTGGCACCGTTGCTTAAGAGATGTTGAAGGAGCTGAAGATGCATGCTGAAGAGGTTGCTCCTCACGAGCCGCCTGGGTCCTGAACCTCGGGAGGCTCGTGAAGAACTATCGCCATCTCTGCCAGGACCGTGTGGTGCCTGGCCTCCTGAGCTGACATGATGCTTCGTAGGCAGCGTTGGAAGGTAACAGCCGCGCTCGGCGGGCCAAAGGGCATGCGAACGTAGCTGTGCGGTGGACCCTCACACCGACCAATGCGCAAAGGCCAGAAGCGCTCCTGGGATGCGGCTCTGTCGAGCCCTAGAATATTGAGGCAGACATGCAACTCATTGTCCACGCCAGGACAAGGGGCCGTGCCAGGTGGTAGGCGGCGGTCGCCGCGCATGGCTCTCGCTTCTTGAAGCTCCTCGATCGCCTTGGTGATGAACTCCTGAGCACCTAGCACCCCGTGCCTTGTGCCCTCGTGAGGGAAGCGTGCGATGAAGCATGCCTCCATGTGGTGCCCGAGCACCTCCCTCATGATGTTGGCTAAGTTAGAGGCCCTCCAGAACAGAGACCCCGAGCCCAGCCTGAGGAGGGCACCGGGCGCGCCTTCCTATGCGAGGGAGGGAGGCGCCCCATCCATGGTCGCAGGTCCTGAGGTGGTGCGGCTGGAGACACCGCTCTCCTAAGGCTCTTGGCGGAGCAGCTACTTCTTCTTCTTGGGGACAGCCTCAGGAGGGTAGATGGCGCCTTCGTTGTCTGGGTCTTTGACCGCCGCAGCCTAGTAGGCGCACTCAAGGGAGCACACCACGTCCTTCTCCTCACAGGAGATCGTGATGATGTCGCGGTTCCCTGGCATCTTGAGGACGTTATAGCCATGGTGGGTCACCGCCATGAACTTGGCCAGGGCCGGATATCCAAGGATGGCATTGTACGGAAGGCGGATGTGGGCGACGTTGAAGTCGATGAGCTCGGTGCGGTAGTTGTTCCGTTGACCGAAGGTGACAGGGAGGCGGGACTACCCTATCGGGGTGGTGGAGCCATCGGTCACTCCTGAGAAAGGCTTGGTGGGCTGCAGCTGACTGTATGGCACTTGGAGGCGGTCAAACGTCTCGATGGAAAGAACATTGAGCCCTGCACTGCCATCGGTGAGGGTCTTGGTGACAAGGACCTTGCTGATGATGGGCATGCAAAGCATCTGGAGGGCGCCGGCAGTTGCCGCGCACTTGAGCTGGTCGGATGAGTTGAAGGTAATGGTGCACTTGGACCACCTGAGCGGACGCGTGGCCTCGAGCCTTGGGAGGGCCGTGTTCACCTCACGAGCGAACTGCTTGAAGATGCGCTGGGAGGCTGGGGCCTGAGCACCACCCAGGATGCAGGCGATGGCGTGAGGCTCCTGGAAGCCCCCAGCCCCCTTGTCCTGGTGGTGGCCGTCTTTCCTTCTTGGTGGTGGTGGCAACGGAGGGAGGCTGGCGTTGCCCTGAGGACGGTCCTCACGAGGCTGGTCTCTCCAGGCGCCCTCGCGAGGCTGGCCTTGCCAGCGGTCCTCACGAGACTGGTCGCGCCACTCCTGGCGGGGACCGCAGTCATCCCAGTGTCCTCCACTTCTACCTCCTCCACGGTCATAGCCTCGATCGTTGTGCTCGGAGCATCGACCGAGGCGCCCATCGCGTATGGCCCTGAGCTCCTGACAGTCATTGGTGTTGTGGCTGTGTACATTGTGGAAGACGCAGAATGGACGACTGCCCTTGGATGATTCTGGGTGGTTGCAGCCATGCTTCATCTCTGGTTCTACCACGAGCACGGAAGCCTCCTTGCACTTCACATCCTTGGCGTTGGCCTTCTTGTCTTCTGGGTCTGCCGCCGGGAGCTCGCGGAGGGAGAGGCGCCCTTCCTCAGCTCTCGCACACTTGGTTGCCATGTTGAACATCTCCAGAGTCGTGCACAGGTCCTCATGGATGGCAAGCTCCTCCTTCATCTTGACGTCACGGATGCCATCGGAGAATGCCGAGAAATGGCCTCGTCCGAAACCTAGGGGATCTTGAGGCGGAAGCTGTTGAAGTGCTGGATGTACTTCTATAGGGTCTCCCCTGGCTGCTGCTTGATGCGTCGCAGGTCACCCGCGGCAGGAGGGCGGTTGCGAGTGCCCTGGAAGTTAGCGACAAAACGCTCATGCATCTTGCCCCAGGAGGAGATCGATCCCACGGGCAGATTCCGGAGCCACGAGCGCGCGCCATCCTTGAGATCCATGGGAAACCAGTTCACCATGACCTTCTCGTCGCTGTAGGCCGCCTCGATGCTTAGCTCGTAGAGCTGCAGGAACTCCGCAGGGTCGGGGTGCCGTCATAGCACGGAGACAGGTCGGGTCTGAACTGGCCCGGCCAGACGATGCTGCCTAGTTTGGGAGTGAAGGCTCCGCAACCCGCGGTGGTCACCGGCCCCGGTCGTGGAGGTGGAGCTTGATCTTGGGGCTCATGTGCCACCACCGTAGGTGGCGCGCGGTCTTGACGTGGCGATGCTGGAAGCTCACGCGCCTCTGATTGTGGCCGATGGACCACCTAGAAGCTTTCTTCTTCATGTGCGGGCACCTTGCGCAATGGGTCACGCCTTGGGGCCTCACGTCTTGGACCGAGGGCAAAGTCCTGATAGGGAGTTGGTGGAGGCGCTCCATGGGCCACGTCGGTCGCAGCAGGCGGCGGGCGAGGCAGCGAGAGGGATGGTGCAGGCGAGCCCCCAGCGGCGTTGACAAGCTCGGCGATGCGGTCAAGCCAGTCTTCGTAGAGGTCGTCGACGGGGCGGTAGTGCAGGAGCTCATGCGCCATGAGCAATGCGGCCTGCGCGTTCGCTGGGCCGTGAAGAGCGGGGGACGACAAACCAGCCGGAGTCAGTGACGGGGTGATGGTGCGTCCAACTCGCCGCACGGAGGGATGCAACGATGAAGCTTGCTGCTCATGCCCCGCTGGGCCGGTGGCGGCGTTGGTGGCAGGTGATGGAGAACGACGGGGAGGCTCGCCGACGGGCGCCTTCTGGGTGACACGAGCGGCGAGGGCGGCCCGACGCTCAGCACGGGCTCGACGGGCGTCAGCCATGGAAGCAGTGGAGCAGTGACGGGTCAACCGACGGAAGAGAGGCTTCGACGCACCCCTACCTGGCGCGCCAAATGTCGGATTCGGAGTTCCGCGGACCCTTGAGAGGTTTGAACTCTAGTGTGCGTGCGAAGAACTCCCTCTTCCCAGTTTGCCTGTTCAATGATTCCACGGCCTAGATCGACGAACCCAAGGGACTAGAGACACAACAGTTTATCCTGGTCCAGGCCACCTTGTGGTATAATACCCTACTCCAACTTTGTGGTGGATTGCCTCAAGGGACTGAGGATGAACTAGTACAGTCGACGAACAGCCTCAGGAGGTGAGGTATTCTTGAGCTTGATGAGCTGGTGGGTGGGTGGATGATCTGAATGATCTGTGGGTGTGTGGATGATCCTAATGATCCGTCGGTGTGTGGATGATTTGAATGATCCGTGGGTGTGTGGATGATCTGAATGATCCCTCCCCCTATGGTGGTGGCTAAGTCCTATTTATAATGGCCTTGGTCCTCTTCCCAAATGTAGGCGGGAAGGGATCCTGCAATGGCCAAATTTGAAGGGGGACAACTAGTACAAGCTATCCTGACAAAAGTAGTCTTCACCTGTAAAAGGCTCTGGTGATGATGCTGCAGTGGGCTCCGCGATGACCTCCATCATGTCGTCCTATCGGTCTTGGTCTTGTTGCACCGATATGGGAACCTTTAGTTGATTCCTTGGGACCCTGCGCCTGCGCTTGCCTCCTTAGAACCAAAGAGGAAACTGGCATGCTGCGCCTGCTGGCGCCCGCCTGGCCTTGGTCGTCATGGCTCACGTCATGTAAACTTCGCGAGGTGCACCTTGCATTGATATCTCCGCTCCTTGGGAGCCAGCCTAGTGAGACCGCCCCCATGGAGGTCCTGGTGTCGTCCGCCTCGCGAGGGTCTTGGGTTGTTGGTGCTGAAGCTGGGCCGTACCGGGCCGTCGACGGAGCCACGCCGTGGGCTGCAGGCAGGCAAGTCTGGGTACCCCCGTTCCCAGGACACCGACATGCGCGGCTAGGGGCAGGAGCCCAAGTGGGATTCTGCCCCACTTGGGGCGCCTCCTGGCTGCCTCCCCTCTCTCCCCCACCTATATATATATGTGGGAGGGGGCGCCACACATAACCACGACAATCTCTTAGCCGTGTGCGGCACCCCCCAGCTCCATAGTTTTATCCCTCGGTCATATTTTCGTGCTTAGGCGAAGCCCTGCGGAGATAACATCACCACCACCGTCACCACATCATCATGCTGCCAGAACTCATCCACTACTTCGCCATCTTGCTGGATCAAGAAGGTGATGACGTCATCGAGATGAACATGTGTTGAACGCGGAGTTGTCGTACATTCGGTACTCGATCGGTTGGATCGCGAAGAAGTTCGACTACATCAATCGTGTTAACAAACGCTTCCGCTTACGGTCTACGAGGGTATGTAGACACACTCTCCCCTCTCATTTCTATGCATCTCCATGGATAGATCTTGTGTGTGCGTACAATTTTTTTTGTTTTCCATGCAACGTTCCCCAACAGTGGCATCCGAGCCAGGTCTATGCGTAGATGATATGCGCGAGTAGAACACAAAGATTTGTGGGCGGTGATAGTCGTACTGCTTACCACCAACGTCTTATATTGATTCAGCGGTATTGTGGGATGAAAAGGCCCAGATCAACCTTACATGTCCATTCACATGAGACCAGTTCCACCGACTGACATGCAACTTGTTTTGCATAAAAGGTGGCTAGCGGGTGTCTATTTCTCCTGCTTTAGTTGGATCGAATTTGACTACAGTCGGTCCTTGAAGAAGGTTAAAACAGGAAAGTTGATAAATCACCGTTGTGGTTTTTACGTAGTTAAGAACGGTTCTTGCTAGAAGCCCGTAGCAGCCACATAAAACTCACAACAACAAAGTAGAGGACGTGTAACTTGTTTTTACAGGGCATGTTGTGATGTGATATTGTCAAGATATGATGTGATATATGTTTATGTATGAGATGATCATGTTTTGTAATATCGACAGCCGGCAGGAGCCTTAGGGTTATCTCTTAATTATTGTATGAAATGCAAGCACCATGTAATTGCTTTACTTTATTGCTATGCGTTAGCAATAGTTGGCGAGATGACCCCGACGCAACAATGAAGATCAAGGTGTCGAGCAAGTGACGATGGAGATCATGATGATGCATTGGAGATGGAGATCACAAGAACAAGATGATGATGGCCATATCATGTCACATATTTTAATTGCATGTAATGTTTATCCTTTTTGCATCTTATTTCGCTTAGAACGGCGGTAGCATTATAAGATGATCCCTTCACTAAATTTCAATATAAAAGGGTTCTCCCCGAGTACGCACCGTTGCCAAAGTTCATCGTTTCGAAGCACCTCGTGATGATCGGGTGTGATAGACTCTACGTTCACATAAAACGGGTGTAAGACAATTTTGCACATGCAGAATACTTGGGTTAAACTTGATGAGCCTAGCATGTACAGACATGGTCTCGGAACACTGGATACCAAAAGGTCGAACGTGAGTCATATAGTAGATATGATCAACATAGAGATGTTCACCATTGATGACTACCCCATCTCACGTGATGATCGGACATGGGTTAGTTTATTTGGATCATGTATCACTTAGATAACTTGAGGGATGTTTATTTAAGTGGGAGTTCATTAGTAATTTGATTAATTGAACTAAATTTGTCGTGAACTTAGTCTTAATAGTTTTGCATATCTATGTTGTAGATCAATGGCCCGAGCTACTGTTCCCCTGAATTTTAATGCATTCCTAGAGAAAGCTAAGTTGAAATATGATGGTAGAAACTACACGGACTGGGTCCATAACTTGAGGATTATCCTCATTGCTGCACAGAAGAATTATGTCCTTGATGCACCGCTAGGCGAAGACCTACTGCAGGAGCTACTGCAGATGTTATTAACGTCTGGCAGGCTCGATCTGATGACTACTCGATAGTTCAATGTGTCATGATTTACAGCCTAGAACCGGGACTTCAAAGACGTTTTGAACGTTATGGAGCATATGAGATGTTCCAAGAGTTGAAGTTAATATTTCAAGCAAATGCCCGAGTTGAGAGATGTGAAGTCTCCAACAAGTTCTATAGCTGCAAGATGGAGGAGAACAGTTCTGACAGTGAACACATACTCAAAATGTCTTGGTATCATATGATAGTGTTATTGACAGAGTTCTTCAATCACTACCACCAAGATACAAAGGCTTCATGATGAACTATAATATGCAAGGGATGAATAAAATGATTCCTGAGCTCTTTGCAATGCTTAAGGCCACGGAGGTAGAAATCAAGAAGGAGCATCAAGTGTTGATGGTTAACTGATGCGTCTCCAATGTATCTATATTTTTTTATTGTTCCATGTTGTTATATTATCATTCTTGGATGTTTTATAATCATTTTATAGTCATTTTATATCATTTTTTGGTACTAACCTACTGACATAGTGCCAAGTGCCAGTTGTTGTTTTCTGCAGTTTTTTTCATCGCACGAAATCAATACCAAACGGAGTCCAAACGTAGCGAAACTTTTTGTGGATTTTTTTGGACCAGAAGACATCCAATGGGCCGAAGAAGCGCCTGGGGGTGCTCCGAGGGGAGCACAACCCATCAGGGCACACTAGGAGGCCCAGGCACGCCTTGGTGGGTTGTGCCCACCTCGCGTGCCCACTAAACAGACTCTTTGCTCTATAAATACCCCAATATTCCAGAAACCCTAGGGAGTCGGCAAAAATCAATTCCAGCCGCCACAGAGTCCAGAACCACCAGATCCAACCTAGACACCACATGGAGGGGTTCACCACTTCCATTGGTGCCTCTTCGATGATGCGTGAGTAGTTCTTTGTAGACCTTCGGGTCAATAGTTAGTAGCTAGATGGCTTCCTCTCTCTCGTTTGATTCTCAATACAATGGTGTCTTGGAGATCCATATGATGTAACTCCTTTTGTGGTGCATTTGTTTGGATTGGATGAACTTTGAGTTTATGATCAGATCTATCTTTTTAACCATGAAAGTTATTTGAGTTTCTTTGATATCTTATATGCACGATTGCTTATAGCCTCGTATTTCTTCTCCAATAATTGGGTTTTGTTTGGCCAACTTGATCTATTTATCTTGCAATGGGAAGAGGTGCTTTGTACTGGGTTCGATCTTACGGTGCTTGATCCTAGTGAAAGAAGGGGAATCGACATGTGTGTATCATTGCTACTAAGGATAAAATGATGGGGTCTATTTCTACATAAATAGATCTTGTCTACATCATGTGATCGTTCTTATTGCATTACTCTGTTTCTCCATGAACTTAATACACTAGATGCATGCTGGATAGCGGTCGATGTGTGGAGTAATAGTAGTAGATGCAGGAAGGAGTCGGTCTACTAATCTTGGACGTGATGCCTATATAATGATAATTGTCTGGATATCGTCATGATTATTTGAAGTTCTATCAATTGCCAACAGTAATTTGTTTACCCACTGTTTGCTATTTTTTCTCGAGAGAAGCCACTAGTGAAACCTACGGCCCCCGGTCTCTCTCTCATATTATTTGCCTTTGCGATCTATTTTCCTTTGCTTTTATTTTCAGATCTATTAAACCAAAAATACCTTCCTGCAATTTATTCTCATTTATTTTATCCCGCGGTCCAATCTGTCATATTTTTATCACGTCCATTTGCCAATTTCCGGCGCCGGTACCCGAAAGGGATTGACAACCCCTTTTACACATCAGGTTGCGAGTATTTGTTATTTGTGTGCAGGTGATGTTTACATAGTGTTGCTTGGTTCTCCTACAGTTTTGATAACCTTGGTTTCACCACTGAGGGAAATACCTACCGCCATTGTTCTGCATCATCCCTTCCTCTTTGGGGAAACATCGACGTAGCTTCAAGCCGCATCAAAAGGAATTTCTGGCGTCGTTGCTGGGGAGGATCTTCAACATCTACCAGGTTCCTAACCACAAATCTCATCTCCTCGCAATTTACATTATTTGCCATTTTCCTCTCGTTTTCCTCTCCCCCACTTCACAAAAATTTGCCGTTTTATTCGCCCTCTTTTTCGTTCGCCATTTTCTTGCCGGATCTGTTTTTGAGTGCAATCTTGTTGCGTAGTCACCATGACTCTAGAGAACACCAAGTTGTGTGATTTCTCAAATACCAACAACAATGATTTTATTGGCACTCCTATTGCCCCTCCCGCCACTAGTGTGGAATCTTGTCATATTAATCTTGCTTTGCTGAATCATGTCATGAAAGATCAATTTTCCAGTACTCCTAATGAGGATGCCGCGTCCCATCTTAATACCTTCGTGGAATTATGCGATATGCAAAAGAAAAAAATATGTGGACAATGATGTTGTGAAGATGAAATTATTTCCGTTTTCGTTGCGTGATTCTGCAAAAGTTTGGTTTTCTTCTTTGCCTCACAATAGTATCGATTCTTGGAATAAGTGCAAAGATGCTTTTATCACAAAGTATTTTCTGCCTGCAAAAATCATTTCCCTTAGAACCCAGATCATGAATTTCAAGAAACTTTAACATGAGCATGTTGCACAATCTTGGGAAAGTATGACAATGATGCTAAGGAATTGCCCAACTCATGGGCTAAATCTTTGGATGATCATACAAAAGTTTTATGAGGGGTTGAAATTTGTTTCTCGTAATCTTTTAGATTCCGCCGCGGGTGGTACTTTTTTGGAAATTACTTGGGGTGAAGCCACCCAATTTCTTGATAATATCATGGCAAATTATTCACAATGGCATACAGAAAGAGCTCCAACTAGTAAAAAAGTTAATTCGGTTGAAGAAATTTCTTCTTTGAGTGAAAAAGTTGATGCTCTTATGAAATTGGTTGCTATTAGAAGTGCTCCTATTTATTTCAATGATATGCCTTTGTCTACTTTGATTGACCAAACTAGTGATGTCGTAGATGTGAATTTTATCTCGCGAAACAATTTCAACAATAATGCTAATAGAGGTAATTTTAGTCCTAGGCCTTTTCCTAGTAATTCCTCTAATAATTATGGTAATTCCTATGGAAATCCTTCTTATAATAATAATAATAATAATAATAATAATAGGAACACCTCTGATCTTGAGAATAATATTAAAGAATTTATCAACACACAAAAAGTTTTCAACACTTCCATAGAAGAAAAGTTGTATAAGATTGATGATTTGTTTAGAACTGTTGGTAGAGTTTCTCATCATGTGGAAAATCTCAAGATGAAATTTTTTGTGCCTAAGGTATAAGAATCGATTAAATCTATCTATGTTTCTATGGATGAAAGTAAGAAAAGAACCGCTATGCTTAGAGCTAAAAGAGATTTTTTTAGAAAAAAAGGTTTTCTAGTGATTGGTGTTTCTTCAATTGATTCCTTGTTTAGTAAAGTTAAGATTAATGAAAAATGGATTGGAGAAGAGTCAACTTTAGCTAGAAGGCGTCCCGATAATTCGGAGGGTGAAAATCTTGTTGAGAAAATTTATAAAAGTGGGTTTGAAGAGGTCAAAACTTTAACTAGTGATGTGCCCACTCTTTTGGATTACAAAGACTTTAATTATGATAGTTGCTATTTGATTGATTGTATTTCTTTGTTGCAACCCATGATAAATTCACCCCATGCTTATGAACAAAATAAAGCTTTTACTAAACATATTGTTGATGCTATGATGAAAGCTTTAGAAGAAGAGTTGGAATTAGAAGTTTCAATTCCTAGAAAATTGCATGATGAATAGGAACCTACTATAAAAGTCAAGATTAAAAATTATGAGTGTTTTGCTTTGTGTGATTTGGGTGCTAGTGTTTCTACAATTCCGAAATCTTTATGTGATGTGCTTGGTCTTACCGATATTGAAGAATGTTCTTTCAATTTACACTTGGTAGATTCTACTATTGAAAAGCCTATGGGATGAATTAATGATATTCTTATTCTTGCAAATAGGAATTATGTTCCCATAGATTTATTGTTCTTGATATTGATTGTAATCCATCTTGTCCAATTATTCTTGGTACACCGTTTTTATGCACTATTGGTGTCGTGATTGATATGAAAGAAGGCAACATTAAGTTCCAATTTCCAGGTATGGAACACTTCCCTAGAATAATAATTAGGCCACCATATGAATCAATCATGAGAGCATCTTATGGATCTTGAAACAAAGATAACAAAACTTAGATCCTTGCTTTATGCCTAGCTACGGCATAAAACGATAGCGCTTGTTGGGAGGCAACCCAATGAATAAAATTTATTTTTGCTTTTTGCTTCCTGTTCTTGAGTGTTAGAACAATTATGATACTGTTATGATTGTGTTTTTTTGTTTTAATTAGTGTTTGTTCCAAGTAAAGCCTTGAGGATCTTCTTGGGTGATAGTTGTTTGATCTTGCTTAAAAACAGAAACTTTTGCGCTCACGAAAACAATTCTCATTTTTAACCAGAGCGCGA
Organism: Triticum dicoccoides; assembly: GCF_002162155.2. NCBI lineage: Eukaryota > Viridiplantae > Streptophyta > Magnoliopsida > Poales > Poaceae > Triticum > Triticum dicoccoides. The sequence continues at coordinate 403,225,707 of NC_041384.1, read as the reverse complement.
TAAAATACAAATTCTTTTTGCAGAAGATTAATATATATAAATTTATCAGGTTTGCCTAATTTCTTGAGATTTTTGGAGTTTCAGAAGTATTCGAAATTTCTAGATTACTACAAACTATTCTGTTTTTGACAGATTCTGTTTTCTTTGCGTTGTGTGCTTGTTTTGATGATTCTATGGTTTTCTTTGATGAGTTTTTGCTACAGAAAAGTTGGAATACAGTAGATATGATAAAATAATAAAATATGAATTGGTTTTCTATTGTACTTATAGTAGTGATTTTCTTTCTTATACTAACGGGTCTCACGAAGGTTTTGTTGAGTTTTGTGTGATTGAAGTTTCCAAATTTTGGGTTATCTTATGACGGATGAAGTAATAAGGAGTAAGAAGAGCCTAAACTTGGGGATTCCCATGGCACCCCAAGTTATTATCCAAAGAGAAGCAAGCAACTAAGCTTGGGGACGCCCCGAGTGGCATCCCCTCTTTCTTCTAACGACCATCGGTATTTTACTCGGAGCTATATTTTTAGTCGTCACATACTATGTGTTTTGCTTGGAGCGTCTTGTATGATATGAGTCTTTGCTTGTTTTGTTTTGTGTTTTTAGTCTTGATTCCTTGCTGGACACACCTATTTGAGAGATCCAAAATTATGTCATGACTTTGTTAGAATTTCTCTCTATGCTTCACTTAAATTTTATGAGCTATGGACTTGCTCTAGTGCTTCACTTATATCTTTTTGAGCATAGTGTGATTTAGTATTTTTGAAGAAATTCTCTCTTGCTTCACTTAAATTAATTTGAGAGAAAGAAATTTTATGCTCATGATCTTCACTTATATCTGTATGAGCTTATCAAAAGCAACACATGTAAATTAGTTCCAAAGTGATAGATATCCAAGAAGGATATAATAAAAACTTCCATGAAGATCATTGGACAAAATAAACTTGATTCTTAGTAGTTTTGAGATATGATGATGTAATATTTGAGTCATGTTGATGAGTAATTATGCTTCAGTAAGAATATTGGTGTTAAGGTTTCTGATTCCCTATGCAAGCATGAAAGTCAATAGTTATGCAATGAACTTGTGGTGCATTATTCGGTGTTAATTATGCTTAATGCTCGCTTATGAGATTATTCGTTTCTTGGTTGGTCGCTTCTCAATATTTTGCTAGCCTTCATTTTTCACTAAGTATGATCACTACTTGTGCATCCAAAATCCTTTAAACCAGTTTTGCCACATGAGTCCACTATACCTACCTATATGTGGTATTCTTTTGTCGTTCTAAGCAAATTTGTATGTGCCATCTCTAATGTTCAAAATAAGTTTCTCTTTTGTGTGCTTGTACCGCTCACGAGGCGGTGAGGGGTGGCTAATATTTTTTATGCTAGATGTGTTATTCTCACAATGAGTGTTTATTCACTTGTCATTGCAGGAGAGTAAGGCAAAGGTATTAGGGATGCCCAGTCCCGAAATGAAAAATGAATTTACTTCATGTTGTCAAATAATAAATTCCTTGGAAAGTGTTGGTATGGAAGGCACCCATGGATACGGTTAGCCATGGGAAGTGAAAGCGTGGTGGAAAAAGGAATAAACTTTAATTTCTGCTTTGGAACCGCCTATGATATATCTAGCATGGAAAGTATTGGGAACTACTCGATCGTTTTCGTTGACAGGAAAGGCATGCCACCCAAAATGTTTTTATCTCTCAATTTTCGCTTTGAGCTTTGGCACCTCTACAAATCCATACTTCCCTATCCGAAGGGCCTTTCTTTTACTTTATGCAATTTTTTTTATTTGAGTCGTCATCTTCTCTTATAAAGCACCAACTAGGGGGCACTATGATCGTACTTGAGCATTGAGTGTAGCTAATATGCGAGTGTGTTTCATGAAAGGATCAATGATTGACCATGATGGGCTAGGGGTAACTTATTTTAGTGTTGATATTTTGAAAGACATGGTTGCTTGTTGGTATGCTTGAGTATTTAAGTTATCATGTCAAAACCAGGCTATTGCTTTGAGCAATATAAAAGTCCAAATGTCCATGCTATAAAGAAAAGAATATGAGATGACATGTTAGGCAGCATTCCACATCAAAAAATTTGTTCTTATCATTTACCTACTCGAAGGACGAGCAAGAATTAAGCTTGGGGATGTTGATACGTCTCCAACGTATCTATAATTTTTGATTGTTCCATGATGTTATATTATCATTCTTGGATGTTTTATAATCATTTTATAGTCGTTTTATATCATTTTTTGGTACTAACCTATTGACATAGTGCCACGTGCCAGTTTTTGTTTTCTGCATGTTTTTTACATCGCAGGAAATCAATACCAAACAGAGTCCAAATGCAGCAAAACTTTTTGTGTATTTTTTTGGAGCAGAAGACATCCGGTGGGCCGGAGAAGCGCCTGGAGGGGTGCTTCGAGGGGAGCACAACCCACCAAGGCGCGCCAGTAGGCCCAGGCTCGCCTTGGTGGGTTATGCCCACCTCGGGTGCCCCCTGAACCGACTCTTTGCTCTATAAATACCCCAATATTCCATAAACCCTAAGGGAGTCGACGAAAATCAATTCAAGGCGCTGCAGAGCCCAGAACCACCAGATCCAATCTAGACACCATCACGGAGGGGTTCACCACTTCCATTGGTGCCTCTCCAATGATGCGTGAGTAGTTCTTTGTGGACCTTCGGGTCCGTAGTTAGTAGATAGATGGCTTCCTCTCTCTCGTTTGATTCTCTATACAATGGTCTCTTGGAGATCCATATGATGTAACTCTTTTTGCGGTGTGTTTGTTGGGATCTGATGAACTTTGAGTTTATGATCAGATCTATATTTTTATCCATGAAAGTTATTTGAGTTTCTTTGATCTCTTATATGCATGATTGCTTATAGCCTCGTATTTCTTCTTTGATATTTGGGTTTTGTTTTGCCAACTTGATCTATTTATCTTGCAATGGGAAGAGGTGCTTTGTAGTGGGTTCGATCTTACGGTGCTTGATCCCAGTGAAAAAAGGGGAACCGACACGTATGTATCGTTGCGACTAAGGATAAAACGATGGGGTCTATTTCTACATAAGTAGATATTGTCTACATCATGTCATCATTCTTATTGCATTACTCCGTTTCCCCATGAACTTAATACACTAGATGCATGCTAGATAGTGGTCGATGTGTGGAGTAATAGTAGTAGATGCAGGCAAGAGTCGGTCTACTAATCTTGGACGTGATGCCTATATAATGATAATTGCCTGGATATCGTCATGATTATTTGAAGTTCTATCAATTGCCCAACAGTAATTTGTTTACCCACTGTTTGCTATTTTTTCTCGAGAGAAGCCACTAGTGAAACCTACGGCCCCCGGGTCTCTTACTCATATTATTTGCCTTTGCGATCTATTTTCCTTTGCTTTTATTTTTAGATCTATTAAACCAAAAATACAGAAATACCTTGCTGCAATTTATTCTCATTTATTTTATCCCGCGTTCACGCGGTCCAATCTATCATATTTTTATCACGTCTGTTTGCTAATTTCTGGCATCGCTATGCGAAAGGGATTGACAACCCCTTTTACACGTCGGGTTGCGAGTATTTGTTATTTGTCTACAGGTGCTACTTACATAGTGTTGCTTGGTTCTCCTACTGGTTCGATAACCTTGGTTTCATCACTGAGGGAAATACCTACCACCGTTGTGCTGCATCATCCGTTCCTCTTTGGGGAAATACCGACGTAGCTTCAAGTCACATCATTAACAAGACCAGTAGTTTCAAGAAAAAGGGCAAGGGAAAGAAAGGGAACTTCAAGAAGAATAGCAGGCTAGTTGCCACTCCAGGGAAGAATCCCAAAGTTGGACCCAAGCCTGAAACTGAGTGCTTCTACTACAAAGGGAATGGTCACTGGAAGTGGAACTGCCCCAAATACTTGGCGGATAAGAAGGATGGCAAAGTGAACAAAGGTATATTTGATATACTTGTTATTAGTGTGTACCTTTCTAATGCTCGTAGTAGCACCTGGGTATTTGATACTGGTTTGGTTGCTCATATCTGTAACTCAAAACAGGAGGTGCGGAATAAACAAAGATTAGCTAAGGACGAGGTGACAATGTGCATCGGGAATGGTTGCAAGGTTGATGTGATCGCCGTCGGCACGCTACCTCTACATCTACCTTCGGGATTAGTTTTAGACCTCGACAATTGTTATTTGGTGCTACCGTTGAGCATGAACATTATATCTGGATCTTGTTTATTACGAGATGGTTATTCATTTAAATTGGAGAATAATGGTTGTTGATGACCCACAAGTATAGGGGATCTATCGTAGTCCTTTCAATAAGTAAGAGTGTCGAACCCAACGAGGAGCAGAAGAAAATGACAAGCGGTTTTCGGGAAGGTATTCACTACAAGCACTGAAATTATCGGTAACAAATAGTTGTGTGAAAAGATAATTCGTAACGGGTAACAAGTAACAAAAGTAAACAAGGTGCAGCAAGGTGGCCCAATCCTTTTTGTAGCAAAGGACAAGCCTGGACGAACTCTTATATAAAGCAAAGCGCTCCCGAGGACACATGGAATTGTTGTCAAGTTAGTTTTCATCATGCTCATATGATTCATGTTCGTTACTTTGATAATTTGATATGTGGGTGGACCGTTGCTTGGGTGCTGCCCTTCCTTGGACAAGCCTCCCACTTATGATTAACCCCTCTCGCAAGCATCCGCAACTACGAAAGAAGAATTACGCTAAACCTAACCATAGCATGAAACATATGGATCCAAATCAGCCCCTTACGAAGCAACGCATAAACTAGGGTTTAAGCTTCTATTACTCTAGGAACCCATCATCTACTTATTACTTCCCAATGCATTCCCCTAGGTCCAGTTCATGGTGAAGTGTCTGATGTCTACTACGCAACCTTCTTCTTGTAGACTTGTGTCGGGCCTCCAAGCGCAGAGTTTTGTAGAAGAATAGCAAATTTCCCTCAAGTGGATGACCTAAGGTTTATCAATCTGTGGGAGGCGTAGGATGAAGATGGTCTCTCTCAAACAACCCTGCAACCAAATAACAAAGAGTCTCTTGTGTCCCCAACACACCCAATACAATGGTAAATTGTATAGTTGCACTAGTTCGGCGAAGAGATGGTGATACAAGTACAATATGGATGGTAGATATAGGTTTTTGTAATCTGAAAATATAAAAACAGCAAGGTAGCAAGTAACAAAAGTGAGCGAAAACAGTATTACAATGCCTGGAAACAAGGCCTAGAGTTCATACTTTCACTAGTGCAAGTTCTCTCAACAATGATAACATAATTATATCATATAACAATCCCTCAACGTGCAACAAGGAGTCACTGCAATGTCACTAATAGCAAAGAATCAACGAAGAGATTATTGTAGGGCATGAAACCACCTCAAAGTTATTCTTTCTGATCGATCTATTGGTTGATTCCTATAAGTGTCACAAACAGCCCTAGAGTTCGTACTAAAATAACACCTTAAGACACACATCAACCAAAACCCTAATGTCACCTAGATACTCTAATGTAACCACAAGTATCCACGGGTTTGATTATACGATATGCATCACATAATCTCATATTCATCTATTCAAACCAACACTAAGAACTTCAAAGAGTGCCCCAAAGTTTCTACCGGAGTGTTAAGACGAAAATGTGTGCCAACCCCTATGCATAAGTTCACAAGGTCATAGAACCCGCAAGTTGATAACCAAAACATACATCAAGTAGATCACGTGAATATCCCATTGTCACCACAGATAAGCACATGCAAGACATACATCAAGTGTTCTCAAATCATTAAAGACTCAATCCGATAAGATAACTTCAAAGGGAAAATTCAATCCATTACAAGAAGGTAGAGGGGGAGAAACATCATAAGATCCAACTATAATAGCAAAGCTCGCGGTACATCAAGATCGTGCCAAATCAAGAACACGAGAGAGAGAGAGAGAGAGAGAGAGAGAGAGAGAGATCAAACACATAGCTACTGGTACATACCCTCAACCCTTGGGTGAACTACTCCCTCCTCATCATGGAGAGCACCGGGATGATGAAGATGGCCACTGGTGATGATTTCCCCTCTGGCAGGGTGCCGGAACAGGCTCCCGATTGGTTTTTCATGGCTACACAGGCTTGCAGCAGCGGAACTCCTGATCTAGGTTTCTTTTTGGGGGTTTCTATATTTATAGGAATTTCTTGCGCTGGTTTCACGTCAGGGGGGTCCACCAGTCAACCACAAGGACGAAGGACCCTCCCGGGGGGTAGGGCGCGCCCTCCACCCTTATGGTTGGCCCGGGACTCTTCTGGCCCAACTCTTTTGCTTCGGGGGTTTCGTCTGGTCCATAAAAACTCACTGTAAATTTTTAGCTCGTTTGGACTCCGTTTGATATTCCTTTTCTGTAAAACTCAAAAACAAGGAAAAAACATAAACTGACACTGGGCTCTAGGTTAATAGGTTAGTCCCAAAAACTAATATAAAATAGCATATAAAACATCCAAGATGGATAATATAATAGCATGGAACAATCCAAAAATTATAGATACGTTGGAGACGTATCAGTGTCATGTAGTCGACGTTCACATAACACCACTAGAGGAGAGACAAAATACATCTCATCAAAATATCGAATGAATACCAAATTCACATGATTACTTATAACAAGACTTCTCCCATGTCCTCAGGAACAAACATAACTACTCACAAAGCATATTCATGTTCATAATTAGAGGAGTGTTAATTATCATTAAGGATCTGAACATATGATCTTCCACCGAATAAACCAACTAGCATCAACTACAAGGAGTAATCAACACTACTAGCAACCCACATGTACCAATCTGAGGTTTTGAGGCAAAGATCGAATACAAGAGATGAACTAGGGTTTGAGAGGAGATGGTGCTAGCGAAGATGTTGATGGAGATTGACCCCCTCTCGATGAGAGGATCATTGGTGATGACGATGGCTTCGATTCCCCCTCCCGGAGGGAAGTTTCCCCAGCAGAACAGCTCCGCTAGAGCCCTAGATTGGTTCTGCCCAAGTTCCACCTCGAGACGGCAGCGCTTCGTCCCGAAAGCTTCCTTCTGATTTTTTTCCAAGTCAAAACACACCATATAGTAGAAGAGGGCGTCGGTGGCCTGCCAGGTGGCCCACAAGACCGGAGGGCGCCCCCGGGGGCTAGGGCGCGCCCTGCACCCTTGTGGATGGCAGGTGGCCCCCTTTGGTGCTTTCTTTGTCCAATATTTTTTATATATTCCAAAAATATTCTCTGTGAAGTTTCAGGACTTTTGGAGTTGTGCAGAATATGTCTCTAATATTTTCTCCTTTTCCAGTCCAGAATTCCAGCTGCCGGCATTCTCCCTCTTCGTGTAAACCTTGTAAAATAAGAGAGAAAAGGCATAAGTATTGCGATATAATGTGTAATAACAGCCCATAATGCAATAAATATCGATATAAAAGCATGATGCAAAATGGACATATCAACTCCCCCAAGCTTAGACCTCGCTTGTCCTCAAGCGAAAGCCGAAATCGAAAAATATGTCCACATGTTTAGAGATAGAGGTGTCGATAAAATAAAATACGGACATGAGGGCATCATGATTATCTTTAGGACAGCAACATATATTGGCATATAATTTCTTATGCTAAAGTAACAATTCATTCACAAGGTAAAGCATGAATCAAAAACTTCATTGAAAACTAACAAACTATGTTCTCAATCATTGAAGGAATTGCAATTTATCATAACATCGGAAGAATCAATTCAAGAGCTTTTTAGCAAGTCCACATACTCAACTATAATTTAGTCTTTCACAATTGCTAACACTCACGCGATACTTATAGGTTCAAAGCTTCAATCGAACACAGAGAAAGATAGGGGCTTATAGTTTCGCCTCCCAACCTTTTACCTCAAGGGTAATGTCAACAATAATACTTTATGATAACCTACATCCGAGTGGATATATACATCCGGATCTCTCCAACACATAGTGCTTGCCAAAGGAAAAAGTGTAAAAAGGAAAGGAGAAGATCACCATGACTCTTGTATAAGGGTAGGAGATAAAAGTAAAACATAAGCCCTTCACAGAGGGAAGCAGAGGTTGTCATGCGCTTTTGTGGTTGGATGCACAAAATCTTAATGCAAAAGAACGTCACTTTATATTTCCACTTGTCGGGGATATACCCCGCGGTGTAAACCAGCCGAAAGTTAACCCGGCCGGACTTGGCGGTTTATCTGAAGACCCTGCTGACACTTGGCGAGTTACTGGCGACCCGCCCTGACCTGGCGGTTTACAAACAAGCCACCTGGTCATTATAACTCACTGGTGATCCAGCGTGCGGGACAGACGGATGACAAGGCCCAAGGCCCAGAAGGTCGGTTTACGTTTAATGGTGGGCCGGTTTAAGAAGAAAGGCATGAGGAACGTTTATCTTGCAAGGAGTTAAGACCCGGACTTGTATCCGGTTTGTATTAGAGATAGACTAGTCCTAATCCTAATAGGACTCCACATGTAAACCGCCCCTTCAACATATATAAGGAGGGGCAGGGCTCCCCAAAAGGGGACAAGATTGACAAGTTCCACAAGTCGGACAAGTTAGGTTTAGACAATAGCTCTCAAGTTAGAGCACTCTTGTAACCGTGATCATCATCATCAATATCAATGAAGCAGGATGTAGGCTTTTACCTCCACTGTGAGGGGCCGAACCTGGGTAAAACATCGCGTCTCTCGTCCCGCTCAACCCCTCTCAAGCTACCACATAGATGCGTTGGCCTCGCAACTAAGTCCTGACACTAAGGACATCTGCCGTGACAATTCCACGACAGTTGGCGCCCACCGTGGGGCCTGCGCACGATGGTGTTGAGTTTTTGAAGGGATCTTTTTAGGGTTCGAGAAGTTCACGATTTTCCGGTTCAATGGAAGCTGACATGGAAAAGTCACATCAATTATAAGTTCATCAGTTAAGATTGACAAAGTGTTTTTGGGCGGCGGATATGAGATTGAAGCTGTTTTAGGTTACATGTTGTATGGCCGCCTCATGTGTCGTGATAATCCGCCGAGTCCGGATGAGATTTTAGCAGGAGGTGATTTATCTGACATGTTCCTACTCCGAGGCTGATAAAAGTTCAGACGGTCCGTCCGACCACAGGTTTCGCCGAGTTGTCATAGCCGCAGCTCTTTATCCGCTCCACCCAGCCGAAATCTAAAAAGGCTGTAGTCGTCCTTGGTGTTTCGATGTTCCGACGCGTTGAAACTGTTGCTCCGTACACAGCGTCAATATACCTACCGCTCACACGGAAATCAAGTCCCGAGGCAAACACTGATCTACCACTGTTACTTTGTGTGCGAAAACCGAAGTCAAGTCATTAGCTACTACTCCATTATCCATTGGTACGTGTGAAGGCAGTAGTACTTGCGCTAGTACAGAGTGCTAGTCCAGCCTTTTGCTTTTTACCAACATGTGCTACGTCCAGCAAGATCTATCATCGGTTGCAAAAGTTGCTCAGGCTGATTAAAGAAAGGAAAAAAGGGGAGCAGCTGCCTTGTCCATTATTGGAAAGAAAAAGGAAGAGAAAGACAGAATAACAGCCAGGCATGGCACATCTACACTGATATTTGGTCCGATCAAATTCTAGCCTGCGCACGGATCATTTGTCGTCCGGATAAATCAGGTGATATTCATCCGAATCTACTTTTAACACATAATGTTTTTTGTCAAAAAACAATTTATCTTTGCTGCAATGTTTTTATGCAGGATAATTATTTATGACAAATGTATTGTTATACCGCGGACATGGAGCGCGTGACAGCATAGTTTTGCAGTGGCATTCTTCCGGGCCATGCTGCTCGACGGATACACATGCAAATCGCCGCCCTCGCTGTTCGGTTTACATCCGTCCACGCATGCGGCCGACTCATTGTCCGTGCCGGTTTACAAACATCACGGCCGACTCACCCGTCCGCACCGGTTTACCACACTGCGGCTGGTTCACCCGTGATTAATTTCAGCTTCATACAGTTATCATCAACTTCATGGCGGGTTATTTCAGGCCTAAACACATCAGGTGATACCCATATGAAATATATTTTATTAGCACATATTATTTTTATCAAAGAGTAGTTTATCTTTGCCTTGGTCTGCAATACTGTTTATGCAGGACAATTGTTCATTACAAATGAGGTGCTGTGTTACGGGCACGGAGCACACGCTAGCAACGTTCTGCACTGGCGTTTCGTCCGTGTCCTACCACCCGGTGAATGAACGTGAGAAGGTCGCCGTCCCTGTGGCCCGGTTTACATCAGCTTGCCGGGACCGCGCCCGCGATTAACTCGCCCGTCCGAGCCGGTTTACGACACTGGTGCCGATCTTCCCCGTCTGCATCAGCTTACAATGCCGCGGCCGACTCATCTGTCCGAGCTGCCGCTGATGTTGCGGTCGTCCTTGTCGTCCGTCTCTTGCGGCCTGGTCTACATCAACATACCGGGGCGCACCTGTCTGCATGAGCTGTTTATTGAGTATGAGCAAGTCACAGCTTGGGTAGCCCGGTTTTTCTTTCAACAAAATGGAGGCAAATCATCATATACTATCAACCGCCGTCTGCACTGGGTGGTTCAATGGGAAGGCGCACAAATCGCCGCCACTTCAGTTTGGTTAACTTCAAGTCACCAATTGGAAGGAACCATTGGCCGAGTTGCTGACACGGCTCATACGGGATCATTTACAACCTGCCGCAGTCACCTCAACCTTCTGTGGATTCACATCGTGCTATCAACACCAATGATATACAAGTTATGCCGGTTTATATCACGGTCAAATATGGAGAATCTCAAGCCAACTCCTCGAGTCACCTTGAGACTTGGGGGCTACAATGATATGACTTAGCAAACGTTGCCGGTTTTCAGTGAAGTCAAGAACCCCAATATGTTGGAGGGAAAGATAACCTGGTCCAGATTCACATCATGCTGTCAGAAGATTTCTGGATTAGAAAGTATATGACAGTTACAAAATCCCGGCTCAATGAAGAAGTTTCGGGTCATCAGAAAAGGATTCCGGTTTACAATCCGGTACAAGGGAAATTTGTTCTCCAATAAAGCCCTGAAGCTCTCAAATCCGGTTTAAGAATTTCCGGTTCAAAAGGGAATTAACTTCTCGCAAGTTCGAGTTTAAAGGCCGTCAGAAAATTTCCGGCTAAAAATGAAGATTCCGGTTTAAAATCCGGTTCAAGGGAAAGATATCTCCCACAAAGCTTTGAAGGTCTCCATATCCGGTTCAAGATCCCGGTTCAAGAAGAATTTATCTCTTGCAAAAAGTTAAAAATTGCCAAAGAGGACCTGCTGCCATGATGCGCGGTTCAAACATGGGTATTCCGCCTTACTGGCCTGACATATTATTGATCACATGGGGGTTTCTGCTTCATAAAGCGAGGTCTCTGGTCTTTTACATCATGTGTGGTTACACAGAGTTGTTCTAAAGCGGCCTCCGGTTTACCCCTTGAGTTTGCTTTTTAAAAGCATTGTGTTATATCACTTGGAGTATTGGTCGTGTCCGAACCAATACCATACCTCTTGATAGGCGAGAGCCACCAGATCACTTGGGGACTTGGTCACGTCTGAACCACTCATGCCTTTTGATCGGCCTAAGGCCACAGAATCACTTGGGGGCTTGGTCGAACCCGAACCATGACCATGCCACTTGATCGGCATAAATGCCATGGTTTCATTTGGGGACCTGGCTGACTAGAACCATAGTTACACCTAACGGGAGCTTGGTCGTGTTCGGCCATGGTAACACCATCTGATCAGCTCAAATAAACCTTTTTTTGCAACGTTTTGTCATTGCACTTGATTTAAACTTTTCTTTGAAGGTTTTTTTTGCTTTTTTTTTGCTTTTTTTAAACCGACAAAGTTTTTTAACCAATCAATTGACGGAACACAGTTCACGTCAATCCAGAGACTATTTGCCCGGTTTGATCCTTGTTGTTAACATCCTCTTATGGAGTAACACGGTGTTTATCACAACCCGGCACGGTTTTATTATAAACCGGCACAATATGGAAGGAGTTATCAGTACTCAAGATTTGGGTTATCACCCTTACTACAAAAAGTTGGTAAAACCAACGATGTGATTCAATGTCACAGGTATGATATATTTCATATTTGATTATTCTTAAGTGCAGCCTTGGTTATAAACCCGGGTTATATGTTGAGTATTATGACCCGTCCGGCGATAAACCGCCAGGACACTTTAAACTTGTTGTATGCAGAAACAGGTTTGTTAAACTGGCCTGGCTTTGGACAACAAGTCGCCAGTATATATTTGGATTGCGCCATTGGAATCATGCGCTTATAAATCATTGGGTTATATTATTCAAATAGCCAAACTTGGCTGAAATTTCATTATGATGTTGAATGAATAAGGTTTTCATACCGGATTATATTATCTTGAATAGCCAACATGGCTGGATTTTTATTATTAAGGTTTTCAAAGTCGCTATAGCGCAATGTTTACTCTTTTATCAAAGGATATGATTTATTCTACAATGGAAGGAATAGTCCCAAGTCCCTGCAGGCTTACAACCCGGCACTTGGGGGCTACATTATTCAAATTGAGATTACATGCAAGTCTCATGTCGCTGCAAGCATGCACCATGACACTTGGGGGCTAATGCAAAGTCATTTGTACTAGTCTTATTGAAGACCCGACTCATCATATTATAATGAGCCGGCCCTTGGGGGCTACAAATTGCTCCTGTCACCAATTCAAGGTACACAAGTTTTCGTCCATAATATTGAAGAATCCATTGCTCAGTTGGTAAAGCACAAAGCTCTTAACCTTGTGGACGTGGGTTCAAGCCCTACGATGGAAGCTACATTATAATATGTTATTTTCATTAAAGTATATATATCAAGTCCCGGTTCAGTATTATCTTACTAAGCCGGCCCTTGGGGGCTACACGTTGCTGTTCAAAGTTTACAAGATTATACTTACAAAGTCCCTACTCATTATTGCATAATGACTCGGCCCTTGGGAGCTACACTGATTGGAGTTTTTATAAGCAATTGCAAGTTCCAGGTTGCTGCAAGCATGACAACCCGGCACTTGGGGGCTACATATATGGAGTATTCAGTTTATATGATTGAGATGAACAAACCGGTTTCTTCAAGGTTGAAACACTTATTGGAGCAAGTCTTAAGTTATCATTATGTTCTCCTCTTAAGACTTGGGGGTTACAGGTATTATGCATATAAAGGAGGAACATCTTCATTTTATTAGTTTTGAGCAAATCAGGAAGATCAATTACATGACCCCGTGTCGATAACAATTATGACCCGGCGCCATCAATATTTATAAACCGGCCATTTTGGTAATATTAAACCGGTAAGTTTTACATCTTCAAACCGGCTGAATATCAGATAAGTATTCAGACCCGTATTTCTTAAAATCGGCGCTTTGGGAGCTGAGTCAAAGGAGTTATTCTTCACAATATTTCTCGGTGACAAACCAATGTCGGCAAATTGATTATGAAGCTGATCTGTTGACCCGGATTTCCCAGAAGGAGGAAATAACAAGGACTTAAGGATGATCAGGTACCGGTTTACAAAAATTCTCAACCCGGAGCATAACCTGTCAAATTTGTTCTTGTGTTTATTTTGCAGTATAAGTTTACCATGAATAAATCCAAGCTAAACTTGGGGACTAATGTCGGGGATATACCCCGCGGTGTAAACCGGCCGGAAGTTAACCCGGCCGGACTTGGCGGTTTATCTAAAGACCCTGCTGACACTTGGCGAGTTACTGGCGACCCGCCCTGACCTGGCGGTTTACAAACAAGCCACCTGGTCATTATAACTCACTGGTGATCCGGCGTGCGGGACAGACGGATGACAAGGCCCAAGGCCCAGAAGGCCGGTTCACGTTTAATGGTGGGCCGGTTTAAGAAGAAAGGCATGAGGAACGTTTATCTTACAAGGAGTTAAGACCCGGACTTGTATCCGGTTTGTATTAGAGATAGACTAGTCCTAATCCTAATAGGACTCCACATGTAAACCGCCCCTTCAACATATATAAGGAGGGGCAGGGCTCCCCAAAAGGGGACAAGATTGACAAGTTCCACAAGTCGGACAAGTTAGGTTTAGACAATAGCTCTCAAGTTAGAGCACTCTTGTAACTGTGATCATCATCATCAATATCAATGAAGCAGGATGTAGGATTTTACCTCCACTGTGAGGGGCCGAACCTGGGTAAAACATCGCGTCTCTCATCCCGCTCAACCCCTCTCAAGCTACCACATAGATGCGTTGGCCTCGCGACTAAGTCCTGACACTAAGGACATCTGCCGTGACAATTCCACGACACCACTTGTGATAAAGAACCTTATTATGCAGTCCGTCGCTTTTATTTCTTCCATATCACAAGTTCGTATAAAGCTTATTTTCTTCACACTAATAGATCATACATATTTAGAGAGCAATTTTTATTGCTTGCACCGATGACAACTTACTTAAAGGAACTTACTCAATCCAGAGGTAGGTATGGTGGACTCTCATGGCAAAATTGGTTTAAGGGATGTTTGGAAGCACGAGTAGTATCTCTACTTGGTGCAAAGAATTTGGCTAAGATGAGAGGGAAAGGCAAGCTCAACATGTTGTATGATTCATGACAATATAACTTCTATTCAGATGTAAGAAAACATAAACCATTATGTTGTCTTCCTTGTCCAACATCAAATTTTTAGCATGTCATATTTTAATGAGTGCTCACAATTACTAAAGATGTCCAATATAGTATATTTATATGTGAAACCTCTCTTTATTTATTACTTCCTATTAATTGCAACAATGACAAAAACTATGTTTGTCAACTCTCAACAACTTTTATTCATCATACTCTTTATATGTGAAATCATTACTTCCCATAAGATCAATATATGATCTTTTTATTTCTTTTTATTATTTCTTTTATTTAATTCCCTCAAGATCATAGCAAAATAGCAAATACCTCAACTCAAAACTACTCTTTATTATATATAACTCGCGGACTCGATTACATAGAGGGAACATAAAGCAAAACTCAAAGCTAGATCATACTAAAATTTTATTCTACTAGATCAAGATATATCCAAAAGGATCGAACTAAGAAAAACGATAAAGGTAAAGATGTGAAGGTGATATGATACCGGGGCACCTCCCCCAAGCTTGACAGTCACCAAGGGGAGTGCCCATACCCATGTATTTATGTCTCTTTCTTCAGAGGTGGAGATGATGGAGTGAGATGCTCCAATCTACGAATAATGCTCTGAAGGGTAGTGATATGCTCTTGCAACAGAATATTTTCACGAGTGAGATATTTATTTTGCACACGAACTATTTCAATGATCTTGAAAGCTTGAATTTCGGTAGGGGAGATGATTGTAGTATGGTTGAAGGATGTCTTCTTCTTCTGCCGTCGGAGCATTACTTACCATACCACATACCTATTCCTTTTCGGAGTCTGAAACATTCTGGAAAGTGTCCCTTATGTACTCCTCCGGTGTTATAGTGTCAATTATATTGGTCCCGTCATTTATGGGATTACCTGAGATATAATGTTTGATTCTTTGACCATTTACCACCTTTGGATTTGCGCCTTCGACATTGCTGATCTTGATCGCACCGGAACGATATACCTCCTCGATAATGTAAGGACCTTCCCATTTAGAGAGAAGTTTTCCTGCAAAAAATGTTAAACGAGAGTTGTATAGCAAAACATGATCACCTACATTAAACTCATGCTTTTGTATCCTCTTGTCATGCCATCTCTTAACTTTTTCTTTAAACAGCTTGGAATTCTCATAGGCTTGGGTTCTCCATTCATCAAGTGAGCTAATGTCGAATAACCTATTCTCACTGGCAAGTTTGAAATCATAATTGAGCTCTTTGATTACCCAATATGCCTTATGTTCTAG
The DNA here is from genome assembly GCF_002162155.2 of Triticum dicoccoides. Classification (NCBI taxonomy): domain Eukaryota; kingdom Viridiplantae; phylum Streptophyta; class Magnoliopsida; order Poales; family Poaceae; genus Triticum; species Triticum dicoccoides. The sequence goes on along the minus strand of NC_041384.1, from coordinate 403,209,752 downwards.
TTCGAGAGGTAAGTGACAAGCTTTTCCATAAACCATTTTATATGGAGACATACCCATAGGGTTCTTATAAGAAGTTCTATAAGCCCATAATGCATCATCAAGTTTCTTAGACCAGTTCTTTCTAGATCTATTAACAGTCTTTGGCAAAATCAATTTAATCTCTCTATTGCTCAATTCTACTTAACCATTAGACTGAGGATGATATGGGGATGCAATTCTATGGTTAACATCATATTTAGCAAGCATTTTACGGAAATCACCATGAATAAAATGTGAACCACCATCAGTCATTAAATATCTAGGGACTCCAAACCTCGGAGAAATAAGTTCTTTAAGCATCTTAATAGAAGTGTTATGAGCAGCACTACTAGTTGGAATAGCTTCTACCCACTTAGTAATGTAATCAACGACAACTAAAATATGTGTATACCCGTTAGAGGAAGGAAAAGGCCCCATATAATCAAAGCCCCAAACATCAAATGGTTCAATAACAAGTGAATAATTCATAGGCATTTCCTGACATCTACTACTATTACCAATTATTTGGCATTCATCACAAGACAAGACAAACTTACGAGCATCCTTGAAGAGAGTATGCCAATAAAAACCGGATTGAATACCTTGTGTGCAGTTCTATCTCCAGCATGGTGTCCTCTGTAAGACTCGGAGTGGCGCTTGCGTAGGATACATTCCTGTTCATGCTCAGGTACACAACATCTAATAACACCATCTACTTCTTCTTTATAAAGGTATGGTTCATCCCAAAAGTAATGTCTTAAATCATAGAAAAACATTTTCTTTTGCTGGTATGTGAAACTAGGTGGTACTCCCTCCGTCCAGAAATACTTGTCCGAGGAATGGATGTATTTAGATGTATTTTTGTTCTAGATACATCCATTTGTATCCATTTCTCCGACAAGTATTTCTGGATGGAGGGAGTATAAATTTAGCTACAATGCAGCATACCATGGAGTATTACGAGAAGCATTTATGACAACTAATTGTTCATCAGGAAAGCTATCATCGATAGGCAGTGGGTCATCAAGAACATTTTCTAACCTAGACAAGTTGTCTGCAATGGGGTTCTCAGCTCCCTTTCTATCGATAATATGCAAATCAAATTCTTGTAATAAGAGAACCCATCTAATAAGTCTAGGTTTAGCATCTTTCTTTTCCATAAGATATTTAATAGCAGCATGATCAGTGTGAACAGTTACTTTGGAATCAATAATATAAGATCTGAACTTATCACAAGCAAAAACAACTGCTAGAAATTCGTTTTCAGTGGTAGCGTAATTTCTCTAGGAACTATCTAGAGTTTTACTAGCATAATGAATAAAATTTAATTTCTTATCAACTCTTTGCCCTAGAAGAGCACCAACAGCATAATCACTTGCATCACACATAATATCAAAGGGTAGATTCCAAAAATGATGATCATCACACTTTTATTTACTTACAACTCAATATTACAACTCGATATCTGGAACAAAGATATGACTCTATATGAATGCCTCTGGCGGTGTACCGGGATGTGCAATGATCTAGTGTAGCAATGATATCAAAAAACGGACAAGCCATGAAAACATCATGCTAGCTATCTTACGATCATGCAGAGCAATATGACAATGAATGCTCAAGTCATGTATATGATGATGATGGAAGTTGCATGGCAATATATCTCGGAATGGCTATGGAAATGCCTTAATAGGTAGGTATGGTGGCTATTTTGAGGAAGGTATATGGTGGGTTTATGGTACCGGCGAAAGTTGCGCGGTACTAGAGAGGCTAGCAATGATGGAAGGGTGAGAGTGCATATAATCCATGGACTCAACATTAGTCATAAAGAACTCACATACTTATTGCAAAAATCTATTAGTCATTGAAACAAAGTACTACATGCATGCTCCTAGGGGGATAGATTGGTAGGAAAATACCATCGCTCGTCCCCGACCGCCACTCATAAGGAAGACAATCAATAAATAAATCATGCTCCGACTTCGTTACATAACGGTTCACCATACATGCATGCTACGGGAATCACAAACCTCAACACAAGTATTTCTACAATCCACAACTACCCACTAGCATGACTCTAATATCACCATCTTTATATTGCAAAACTATTGCAAGGAATCAAACATATCATATTCAGTGATCTACAAGTTTTATGTAGGATTTTATGACTAACCATGTGAATGACCAGTTCCTGTCATCTCTCTAAATAGATATAAGTGAAGCAAGAGAGTTTAATTATTTATACAAAAGATATGCCCACGCTCTAACAAATATAAGTGAAGCAAAAGAGCATTCTACAAATGGCGGTTGTCTAAGTGAAGAGAAACAGGCAATCCAAACTTCAAATGATATAAGTGAAGCACATGAAGCATTCTATAAAGCCATACTCAAAGAATATAAGTGAAGTGCAAAGAGCATTCTATAGATCAACCAAGGACTATCTCATACCAGTATGGTGCAAAAAAGAAACATGAAAACTAAAGCAAAGACGCTCCAGGATTGCACATATCGCATGAACGAAACGAATCCGAAAACATACCGATACTTGTTGAAGAAAGAGGGGATGCCTCCCCAGCATCCCCAAGCTTAGACACTTGAGTCTCCTTGAATATTTACTTGGGGTTCCTCGGGCATCCCCAAGCTTGAGCTCTTGCCTCTCTTCCTTCTTCTCACATCGAGACCTTCTCGATCATCGAACACTTCATCCACACAAAACTTCAACAAAAAACTCGGTAAGATCCGTTAGTATAATAAAGCAAATCACCGCTATAAGTACTGTTGCAAACCAATTCATATTTTGTTTTTGCATTGTGTCTACTGTAATATAACTTTTTCATGGCTTAACCCACTGATATGAATCGATCATTTCATCAAAACAAGCAAACTATGCATCAAAAACAGAATCTGTCTAAAACAGAACAGTCTGTAGCAATCTGAACATTCACCATACTTCTGATACTTGAAAAATTCTGCCAAAATTAGGAAAAATAAAAAATTTGTACAGAAAGACAGTGCAAAAAGAATCAGAACCATTTGACGTTCCAGTAAAAAATTAAAATCCATGCACTACAGCCAAAGTTTCTGTCTTGCACCGCACAAACCAACAAGCATCGTAAACATCCTAAAGGCAAACATTGGCACATTATTTTTATAATACAATGGAATTGTACAAGGGTATAATTATTTTTGTTGAAAAGTTTCTGTAATCAAGATTCACAAAGTTGCCATCAGCATGAACAAAGTTCAAGGAGCTCTCCCACTTCAACAGTGCTTGTCTTTCTCACTTTCACTTTCCTTTTTGAAAAGTTTTGGGTTCCCCTCTTTATTTCTGTTGTTTTAAAACTATATGAAAGCACTCAACAGAAATAAATGACTCTCTAAAACTTCCAGGTTGTCTCCCTAGTAGCGCTTTCTTTAAAGCCATTAAGCTAGGCATATAGTGCTCAAGTAGTGAATCCACCTGGATCCCAAGGTATATCAAAGCCAATTTTAATTAACAATGATTTATAATTTAGTAGTGAGCACAAAGTAACATATATCAAGCAATGACAAAGTCTAACTCTCTTCATATGCATCGGCATGTCATAAAAGAACAATTCATGCACACCTAGTAAAGGCCAATGCATAGTATAAACAGTTTCTTGCATTTTTATCATGTTGGAAACATAGAGAGGTGGAGATATAGTTCCTCTCTCATAATAATTGGAAGTAGGAGCAGCAAGCACATGCATATTATATTCATCAAAATCATCATGTGCAACGGTAAAAGGCAACCATCAATATATTCCTTAAGAAGAGCAAACTTCTCCGATATAGTGTAGTTTGGAGAATTCAAAAAGATAATAGGACTATCATGTGTGGGTGCAATAGCAAAAGTTTCATGTTTAACATAAGGAACTATAGCAAGTTCATCTCCATAAGCATAATTCATATTGGCATGTTGGCCATAAGCATAGCAAGCATCATCAAAAAGGGATATTTCAAAAGAATCATAGGGATCATAATAGTCATCATAGCAATCATCCTTCAGTAAGCACGAAGGGGAATTAAACAATGTATGAGTTGAAGAGTTACTCTCATTAGAAGGTGGGCACGGGTGATCAATCCTCTCTTCCTCCTTTTGTTCTTTTCTCTCCTCCTCATCTTTTTCATCCAATGAGCTCACAGTGTCATCAACTTCTTCTGCCATAGATTCCTGCAAAATATTAGTCTCTTCTTGGACAGTGGAGTAGTCCTCAATATATAGTTTAACATAAGCATTAGAAGCATAATTCTCATAACAATATTCAAGTATGGCAAAAAATTTAGATTTGTGAAGAGTAGCATCATACTTTTCAATCAAAGAAGCAATTTCAGAAGCACCCTTAAAAGCAACAAATTCTTCAATTTGTTGAACATCATAGTAATTATAAACACCCTTAGCATACGAAGATACGATTCCATTATTACTAAACTCACATTGATAGGGAAGGTGTTTCTTAGGGTTTTCAGAACAACAAGTAAAATCATATATTTCACATAAATTCCAAGCATAGCATTGCAAACGTTGAATTTGACCCCATAATAGTTTCCCTTTTTCAGATATACGATGTCGCACATAACAAGCATGCTCATCTAAAGATTTGCCCTCAACTAAGCTAGTTGGATTTCGGCACGAGCACAAAGGGATCGAAGATGATCCAAGTAAAAAAGCTTCAGCAGTGTGATAGATTTTGAGTGGTTCTTCAACCATTGGTTCAGTAGGTACAACTAATTTTTTTTGGTATTTTGCGTTTCCTACCCATAACTAAAGGTAGAAAACAACTAAGAACAGCAAATAAAAATTACTTAGTGATAAAGCAAACAAGCACACACGAGAATATTCACCCCACGCTATTGCTCCCCTGCAACGGCGCCAGAAAAAGGTCTTGATAACCCACAAGTATAGGGGATCGCAATAGTTTTCGATAAGTAAGAGTGTCGAACCCAACAAGGAGCTAAAGGTAGAACAAATATTCCCTCAAGTTCTATCGACCACCGATACAACTCTACGCACGCTTGACGTTCGCTTTACCTAGAACAAGTATGAAACTAGAAGTACTTTGTAGGTGTTGTTGGATAGGTTTGCAAGATAATAAAGAGTGCGTAAATAAAAAGTAGGGGCTGTTAAGGTAAAGAAGAAACTAAAGTTAATATAGCGAGTGTGGGAAAGTGGTGGTAGGAGTTGCGAAATTGTCCCTAAGCAATTGACTACTTTACTAGACCGATAGCAAGTATTATGTGGGAGAGGCAACTGCTAGCATGTCATCCCTTACTTGGAATTCTATGCACTTATAATTGGAACTATTAGAAAGCATCCGCAACTACTAATGTTCATTAAGGTAAAACCCAACCATAGCATTAAGATATATTGGTCCCCCTTCAATCCCGTATGCATCAATTTCTATGCTAGGTTGAAGCTTCTGTCACTCTTGCACTCTAATACATAGTCCTATCAACATACAACTAACCTACGGTGTGATCCACGCGTGCGCTCATATGATGGGCACCAAAGGACAGCAATATAACCACAAGCAAATTAAATCAATCATAGCAATTCATCAACCACCGATAGGACAACGAAAATCTACTCAGACATCATAGGATGGCAACACATCATTGGATAATAATATGAAGCATAAAGCACCATGTTCAAGTAGAGGGTACAGGGGGTTGCGGGAGAGTGGACCGCTGTAGATAGAGGGGGGAAGGTGATGGATATGTTGGTGAAGATGGCGGAGGTGTTGGTGAAGATCGCGGAGATGATGATGATGGCCACGGCGGCGTTCCGGCGCCACCGGAGGAGAGGGGGAGAGGGGCCCCCTTCTTCCTCTTCTTCCTTGACCTCCTCCCTAGATGGGAGAAGGGTTTCCCCTCTGGTCCTTGGCCTCCATGGCATGGGAAGGGAGAGAGCCCCTCTGAGATTGGATCTATCTCTCTGTTTCTCTCTGGTTCTGCGTCCTGTTCTGGCTCTGTTTCACCGTTTCGTATATATATGGAGATCCGTAACTCCGATTAGCCTGAAACCTTCGTCGTGATTTTTTTCCGAATATTAGCTTTCTTGCAGCAAAAGAAGAGCGCCAACCGCCTTACGGTGGGCTCACGAGGGTAGGGGCGCGCCCCCCTGCCTCGTGACCACCTCGGGCACTGGTTCGCGTTGATTTTCCTTCCGAATTTTCCATATTTTCCAAAAATAAGCTCCGTCCGTTTTAATCCCGTTTGGACTCCGTTTGATATGGATATTCTGCGAAACCAAAAACATGCAACAGACAGGAACTGGCACTGGGCACTGGATCAATATGTTAGTCCCAAAAATAATATAAAAAGTTGACAAAAAGTATATGAAAGTTGAATAATATTGGCATGGAACAATCAAAAATTATAGATACGACGGAGACGTATCAATAGGATAAAACTTCGGATGAAATTCCAATTTCAAATGATTGTGATTCCATGATCCAATATCATCACATAACCTATACCATGTCAATGCCTTTCACTTCAAAGATAAAGGGAAGACCTTCTTCTTGACAATATCCTTGGGCATACCTGCAAGCTCAAATAATCCACAAACTTCATCCACATAAATTAGGTGCATATCGGGATGTAATGTTCCATCTCCTTCATAAGGATTAGCTAGCAGTTTCTCTATCATACCCGAAGGAATTTCATAATAAATATTTTCAGTAGGTGCAGTAGGTTGAGGAGTAACTCTTTGCTCTTCTGGTTGAGGTGAAGATACCCCAAACAAGCCCCTCAAAGGATTACTTTACATAGTAACAAGTGATAGTAAATTTCAGCACACTATATAAATGCTTCCTTACCAAATTCCACTTACCAAGGCGCTTCACTCCCCGGCAACGGCGCCCGAAAAGTATCTTGATGACCCACAAGTGTAGGGCATCTATCGTAGTCCTTTCGATAAGTAAGAGTGTCGAACCCAACAAGGAGCAGAAGGAAATGACAAGCGGTTTTCAGCAAGGTATTCTCTGATGGCACTGAAATTATCGGTAACAGATAGTGGTGTGATATGATAATTCATAACGGGTAACAAGTAACAAAAGTAAACAAGGTGCAACAAGGTGGCCCAATCCTTTTTGTAGCAAAGGATAAGCCTGGACGAACTCTTATATAAAGCAAAGCGCTCCCGAGGACACATGGGAATTGTTGTCAAGTTAGTTTTCATCATGCTCATATGATTCACGTTCGTTACTTTGATAATTTGATATGTGAGTGGACCGGTGCTTGGGTGTTGCCCTTCCTTGGACAAGTCTCCCACTTCTGATTAAACCATCTCCCAAGCATCCGCAACTACGAAAGAAGAATTAAGATAAACCTAACCATAGCATGAACCATATGGATCCAAATCAGCCCCTTACGAAGCAACGTGTAAAGTAGGGTTTAAGATTCTGTCACTCTAGCAACCCATCATCTACTTATTACTTCCCAATGCCTTCCCCTAGGCCCAAATCATGGTGAAGTGTCATGTAGTCAATGTTCACATAACACCACTAGAGGAGAGACAAGATACATCTCATAAAAATATCGAACGAATACCAAATTCACATGATTACTTATAACAAGACTTCTCCCATGTCCTCAGGAACAAATGAAACTACTCACAAAGCATATTCATGTTCATAATCAGAGGAGTATTAATTATCATTAAGGATCTGAACATATGATGTTCCACCGAATAAACCAACTAGCATCAACTACAAGGAGTAATCAACACTACTAGCAACCCACAGGTACAAATCTAAGGTTTTGAGACAAAGATCGGATACAAGAGATGAACTAGGGTTTGAGAGGAGATGGTGCTGGTGAAGATGTTGATGGAGATTGACCCCCTCTCGATGAGAGGATCATTGGTGATGACGATGGCTTCGATTTCCCCCTCCCATAGGGAAGTTTCCCCGACGGAACAACTCCGTCGGAGCCCTAGATTGGTTCTGCCCAAGTCCTGCCTCAAGACGGCAGTGCTTTGTCCGAAAGCTTCCTTCTGATTTTTCCAGGTCAAAACACACCATATAGCAGAAGATGGGCGTCGGGGGCCTGCCAGGTGGCCCACAAAACCGGAGCGCCCCCCCCCCCCAGGGGGTTAGGGCGTGCCCTCCACCCTTGTGGATCGCAGGTGGCCCCCCTTTGGTGCTTTCTTCGCCCAATATTTTATATATATTCCAAAAATATTCTCCATGAACTTTCGGGACTTTTGGAATTGTGCAGAATAGGTCTCTAATATTTGCTCCTTTTCCAGTCCAGAATTCCAGCTGCTGGCATTCTCCCTCTTCATGTAAACCTTGTAAAATAAGATAGAGAATGCATAAGTATTGTGATATAATGTGTAATAATAGCCCATAATGCAATAAATATCAATATAAAAGCATGATGCAAAATGGACGTATCAGTTGTTCTATTTATATGAGTAATATCATTTATGGTCATGCACCCTTGATGAATGGTCTATTCTTGTTGAATCTCGATCGTAGTGATACACATATTCATAATATTGATGCCAAAAGATGCAAAGTTGTCGGGGAGCATAGCTCTATTCTCTAAGTCACTTGGGATTTATATCTATTGATCACTATGAGGAATTTGAAAGATCAAAGAACCAAGATTTTTTTCCTCAACTACGAGGGGAGGTAAGGAACTGCCATCTAGCTCTGCACTTGATTCACCTTTTGTTTTGAGTAAACTTGTGACACCTGCACCTGCTATTGATTCTGATATATCGCATGTTATTGATGATTCCACTTCTGCTATGCATGATGCTTATGATGAAACTACTTCTCTGCTTGATAATACTATGCCACTTGGTGAATTTCTTGATGAACAACTTGCTAGGGTTAGAGAGAATGAAATTACTGAAAGTGATGATATTATTGAAACTGAAGATTAAGATTCTCCCCCTAGATATGAATTGCCTGTTGTACCTGAGGGTTACATTATGGATGAGGAAACTGCTAGACTTTCTTGCTTGTAATGATAGAGATGATCTTAAGAAATTATTAGCTAAGCTGAAAGAAAAGTCTTTGAATGCTAGAATGCAATATGATCCTAAGTTTGCTACCTCACCTATCTTTGTTACTGATAAGGATTATGAATTCTCTGTCGATCCTGAGTTAATTACTCTGGTTGAATCTGATCCTTTCTATGGTTATGAATCTGAAACTATTGTGGCACATCTTACTAAATTGAATGATGTAGCCACCCTATTTGCTCACGAGGCAAAAATTCGCTATTACTATATTCTTAAGTTGTTTCCCTTCTCATTAAAGGGTGATGCTAAGTTATGGTTTAATTATCTTGCTCCTGGTTGTGTGTGTAGTCCCCGGGATATGATTTACTACTTCTCTGAAAAATATTTCCCTGCTCATAAGAAACAAGCTGCTTTAAAGGAAATATTTAACTTTTGCAATTTGATGAAGAGAGTCTCCCACAAGCTTGGGGGAGACTTCTCCAATTACTTAATGCTTTGCCTGATCATCCTCTAAAGAAAAACAAAATCTTGATATCTTTTGTAATGGACTAACCGATGCTTCCAGAGACCACCTGGATAGTTGTGCTAGTTGTGTTTTTAGGGAACAAATTGTTGAGAAAGCTGAATTGCTATTGAATAATATATTGAGTAATGATAATGATTGGACACTTCCTAAACCAACTCCTAAAGTAACTCCGAAGAAAAGGGGTATTCTATTTCTCAGCCCTGAAGATATGCAAGAGGCAAAGAAATCTATGAAAGAAAAAGGTATTAAAGCTGAAGATGTTAAGAATTTACCGCCTATTGAAGAAATACATGGTCTTGATAACCCGACATAGGTAGTAGAGGTAAACTATCTTCATAGGTTTGATGAAGGTGATATTCCTCATAATAAGTCTGCTAGTCAACGCTTGGATGAGTTTGATAATTTTATTGTTAAACAAGAAAACTTCAATGCTTATGTTAGTAGACAATTGAAACGTAATGCTAGCATGCTTGACCACTTGGGTGATTATATGAGTAGAACTGTTAATGATCTTAGGCTTATTAGTAAACATGCTTCCATGGTTACAACTCAAGTAGAACAAGTACTTAAGGCACAGGATGATTTGCTTAATGAGTTGAATAGTAAGAATAATGATAATGTTGTTAGGGTTATGACTACAGGTGGTAACATGACTCATGAACCTTTGTATCCTGAGGGTCATCCTAAGAGAGTTGAGCAAGATTCTTAGAGAATTAATACTGATGCACCTAGTCCTAGTAATAAAAAGAAAAGGAAAACTGGTAGGACTTTGCATGCTTCTAGTGAACCTGTTATATACACACCTGAGAATCCCAATAATATTTCTATTTCTAATGCTGAGACACAATCTGGTAATGAGCATGAACCTAGTGATAATGTTAATGATGATGTTCATGATGATGCTCAACCTAGTAATGATAATGATGTAGAGGTAGAACCTACTGTTGATCATGATAACCCACAATCAAAAAGTCAACGTTATGATAAGAGAGACTTTATTGCTAGGAAGCACGGTAAAGAAAGAGAACCATGGGTTCAGAAACCCATGCCCTTTCCTCCTAAGCCATCCAAGAAAAAGGATGATGAGGATTTTGAACACTTTGCTGAAATGATTAGACCTATCTTTTTGCGTATGCGTTCAACTGATATGCTAAAAATGCCTCCTTATGCTAAGTATATGAAAGATATTGTTACAAATAAAACATAGACACCGAAAGCTAAAATTTCCACCATGCTTGCTAATTATAATTTTAAGGGTGGAATACCAAAGAAACTAGGAGATCCAGGAGTACCAACTATACCATGCTCCATTAAAAGAAACTATGTTAAAATTGCTTTATGTGATCTTGGAGCCGGTGTTAGTGTTATGCATTTCTCTTTATAGCGTAGACTTGAATTGAATAAGTTGACACATACTGAAATTTCTTTGCAAATAGTTGATAAATCAACTCCTATACCCATCTAAAAGCACAACTGCTCCCTGGGTGATTTTGATTATTAATGTCAACATATCTCTTGTTGGACTAATGTTTCTACCTAGTATGTTTCAGACAAGTTCAACAATGGAGTGGCATGGACTAGAGGATGTGGAACCCCTTCAATATGCTAAGGACAAAGGATTGGCTCAAGCTCAAAGCTCAGGACTCTACATTTTCTATTTTAGTGATCCAAGATCACATTGAGTCCATGGGAAAGCCAATACTATTAAGAAGGGATGAGGTGTTGCTTAATGGCTTGCTTGCTCAAAGTGCTTAGTGATATGTTCCAAAGCCCTCAACCACTTTCTCACTTCCAAATTTGTCCCAAACCAAAAGTCAAACTCGGCCCCACCGATTCTTTCTATTCGGAGCCACCCAGTTCAGTTGACATAGCCACTGCCAGAAACCCTAATCAGTTCGGTCTCACCGATGGGATCTCGGTCTCACCGAGATGGGCTTGCAAACTCTCTCTTACCTATTGCAGTATTTTCGGTCCCACCGAGATATGCAATCGGCCCCACCGAGTTTGCTTGACCAACTCTCTGTTTCGCTTATTACCCAAATCGGTCCCACCGAGTTTGAGTAATCGGTCAAACCGAGTTTTGGATTTACCCTAACCCTAGCACATCGGTCCCACCGAGTTGATCCAGTCGGTCCCACCGAAACACCTAACGGTCACATTATAAATCAAATCGGTCTGACCGAGTTCTCTGAATCGGTCCCACCGAGTTTGGTGATTTGTGTGTAACGGTTAGATTTTGTGTGGAGGCTATTTATACCCCTCCACCCACTCTTCATTCGTGGAGAGATCCATCAAAACATGCCTACACTTCCAATACATATTTTCTGAGAGAGAACCACCTACACTTGTGTTGAGGTCAAGATATTCCATTCCAACCACATAAATCTTGATCTCTAGCCTTCCCAAGTTGCTTTCCACTCAAATCTTCTTTCTGCCAAATCCAATCCTATGAGAGAGAGTTGAGTGTTGGGGAGACTATCATTTGAAGCACAAGAGCAAGGAGTTCATCATCAACACACCATTTGTTACTTCTTGGAGAGTGGTGTCTCCTAGATTGGCTAGGTGTCACTTGGGAGCCTCCGACAAGATTGTGGAGTTGAACCAAGGAGTTTTTAAGGGCAAGGAGATTGCCTACTTCGTGAAGATCTACCCTAGTGAGGCAAGTCCTTCGTGGGCGACGGCCATGGTGGGATGGACAAGGTTGCTTCTTCATGGACCCTTCGTGGGTGGAGCCCTCCGTGGACTCGTGCAACCGTTACCCTTCATGGGTTGAAGTCTCCATCAACTTGGATGTACGATAGCACCACCTATTGGAACCACGGATAAAAAATCACCGTGTCTCCAAATTGCGTTTGCACACTCCAATCCCTTCTCTTTACATTCTTGCAACTTGCATGCTTTACTTTCCGCTGCTCATATACTCTTTGTATGCTTGCATGCTTGCTTGATATGTATTGTGAATGTTTAAACTTGTGCTAGTACTCGACATGAATTTAAAGAATTAAAAATTGCAACTTTTCTTGATTAGAGTCTATTCACCCCCCCTCTAGACACCTCTTCTCAATCCTTTCAATTGGTATCAGAGCTTTGGTCTCCATTGCCTTGGTTTAAACACCTTTGGAGGAAGATGGATGTGTCTACTTTGGGGGGTCTTAGACATAGAGTGCCTATTCTTGATGGAGAGTTCTTCTATGAGTGGAAAAATGAAATGCTTGAGATTTTCAATGAATATCATTTGAACAAGTACATTACTAGTCCTTGTGCACCTCATATTGATCCTTTAAATCCTACACCCGAAGAGGATCTTGACATGATTCACAATCTTAGAACTATCAATCTTATCATTAGAGGTTTACCCAAAAATTTGATTGCTAGTTCGCCTACTCTTGATTGTGCCTGTACTATATGGAGATTTCTCGAGGAACGATTTACAAATTATTCCTTGAAAAATTTAGACGAAATCATTCATAAGACTATTGCCTTGAGTAAGATGAATTCTAGTGATCCTAGCTTTGGTGATTGTCTATTTGAGCTTACCAATCTCATGCGTGCCATAGGAGATGTTGGAATCATTAGCAATATCATTTCTGAAGCTATTAGAATTCATAAAGATAACCATAGAAATGATCATTTTTCTAATGAATTACACTCTCTAGGAGTTGATCAATCACAAGATGATGTTGAACATGGATACTATGATGAGGATGATGATAGTGACTATGATCTTGATGATGCGATGAGACACTTTGGTCTTATGGAAAATCTTTGCGGCTACATGGCCGGAGGAAAGGAATGGGTCCTTGATAGTGGATGTACTGATCATATGACCGGAAATAAAGATATGTTCCGTGAGCTTGCTGAAAATGACGGTCCTCGAAAGTATGTCACCTTTGACGATAACTCAAAGGGTAAGGTGGTTGGCCTAGGTAAGGTGGCCATATCACATGATAGCTCCATACAAAATGTCATGCTCGTTGAATCTCTTGGGTACAATTTACTTTCAGTATCTAGACTTGCTGATTTCGGTTTCAATGTCCTGTTTACTAAGGTAGATTGCCAAGTGTTTTGTAGAGACAATCGTAAAATGGTCTTTACCGGTATACGAGAGGTGATCTTTACATTGTTGATTTCACTAAAAAGGCTCAACCTAGATCTTGCTTAATTGCTAAATCTCCTAAAGGCTGGCTGTGGCATAGAAGACTAGGTCATGTGGGTATGCGAAATCTTGATATATAAGCTTATTAAAGGTGATCATATCCTTGGAATAAAAGATGTCATATTTGACAAGAATAGACTTTGTAGTGCTTGTCAGGCAGGAAAACAGGTTGGAGGAAGTCATTGCGCGAAGAACATCATGACCACGAGAAGACCACTCGAGCTACTTCACATGGATCTCTTTGGTCTCAATGCCTACAAGAGTCTCAGTGGTAACTCATTTGGTCTAGTCATAGTTGATGATTTTTCAAGATTTACGTGGGTGTTCTTTCTTGATGACAAATCGCGGGTCCAAAAGATCTTCAAAAACTTCGCTAGGAAGGCCCAAAATCAATTTGACGTGAAAATCAAGAAGGTTCGGAGCGATAACGGAACAGAGTTCAAGAACGCAAATGTGGATACCTTTCTTGACGAAGAGGAGATTTCACATGAGTTCTTAGCTACGTACACACCTCAACAAAATAGAGTTGTTGAGAGGAAGAACTGGACTCTTATTGAGATGGCAAGAACGATGCTTGATGAGTACAAGACTCCAAAACACTTTTGGGCGGAAGCGGTTGAGACAGCTTATCATGCAACAAATCGCTTGTATCTTCACAAGCTACTCGGCAAGACGGCATACGAGCTCCTCACCGGTAACAAACCCCAAGTTGGATACTTTCGAGTATTCGACTCCAAGTGCTACATTCTTGATAAGCATCGTCGTTCTAAATTTGCTCCTAAATCTCATGAAGGTTTCCTACTTGGTTATGGCTAAAACTCTCACACTTACTGTGTCTAGAACAATTTCACCCGAAAGGTTGAAGAGACGGTAGATGTGAAGTTGGTTGAATCTAACGGCTCGCAAGTAGAGCAATTGCTGATTGATGTAGGAGACAAAGACCCTTAGGAAGCAATCCAAGACTTGTCTATTGGCAAGATTCTTCCAACAGAGGTGAGGGAGAGTACCTCGTCCATCCAAGTGGAAGCTTCCACCTCACGACAAGGTGAACCAAGAATTGATACCGAAGCATCCACAAGTGGGGCACACCAAGACGAAGAAAACGAGGAAGTACACCAAGATGAACATCAACAACCTCCTTCTCCACCACGACAAGAGAATGACAACGTCAACAATGAAGAAGGCCAAGAAGAAGATCAAGATGAAGAGGATGTTCCACCCCGAGCCAAGCCAAAGCTTCCACGAGTTCGATCAAGAATCGCTAAAGATCATCCCGTCGAGCAAATCTACAATGATATCCAAACCGGGAGAATCACTCGCTCTAAAACTTGTTTGGCTAACTTTTGTGAACACTACTCATTCATCTCTAGCATTGAACCTATGAAGGTTGAAGAAGCATTGGAAGATCCGAATTGGATTAACGCTATGCATGAAGAGCTACACAAATTTGAGAGAAATCAAGTGTGGACATTGGTGGAGAAGCCCGACAACAACCACAACATCATTGGTACCAAATGGGTGTTTCGCAACAAGCAAGATGAAGATGGTCAAGTCGTCCGCAACAAAGCTCGCCTAGTCGCCCAAGGCTACACTCAAGTCGAAGGTATGGACTATGGTGAGACATATGCTCCCGTTGCTAGACTTGAGTCCATTCGCTCTTACTTGCTTATGCTAATCACCATGATACCACCTTGTACCAAATGGACATTAAAAGTGCTTTTCTAAATGGTGAAATTGAGGAGGAAGTTTACGTTAAGCAACCTCCCGGCTTTGTCAATCCTAAGAAACCTAATCATGTTTACAAACTTCACAAAGCCCTTTATGGTCTTAAAAAAGCCCCTAGAGCGTGGTATAAATGCTTGACCAAGTTTCTTATGGAAAAAGGCTTTGAAATTAGTAAAATTGATTCTACTCTTTTTACTAAAAGGGTTAATGGAGAACTATTTGTGTGCCAAATTTATGTTGATGATATTATATTTGGTTCAACTAACCCTCATTTTAGTGAGAAGTTTGGAAAGCTAATGTCGGAGAAGTTTGAGATGTCTATGATGAATGAACTCAAATTCTTTATTGGTTTGCAAATCAAGCAAACTAAGGAAGGTACCTTTGTCTCTCAAATGAAGTACACCAAGGACTTATTCAAGAAGTTCAATATGCAAGAATGCAAAGGTATGTCTACACCCATGCCTACTAGTGGACATCTTGATTTGACCAAAGATGGTGAACCGGTTGATCAAAAAGTTTACCGCTCTATGATTGGTTCATTGTTATATCTATGTGCCTCTCGTCCTGATATTATGCTAAGTGTGTGCATGTGTGCACGATATCAAGCGGCCCTAAAGAGTGTCATCTTAAGGCTGTGAAAAGGATAGTGAGATACTTAATACACACACCAAATTTTGGCATTTGGTATCCTAAGAGGTCTTCTTTCGATCTTGTTGGTTACTCCGATTCGGACTATGTCGGAGACAAGGTTGATAGAAAGTCCACTTCGGGTACTTGTCAATTTCTTGGTAGATCTCTTGTGTCTAGATCCTCCAATAAACAAAACTCGGTATCCTTAGCCATCGCCGAAGCGGAATACATTGCTGTTGGATCATGTTGTGCTCAATTACTTTGGATAACCCAAACTCTTAAAGATTATGGGATATATGTGAAACATGTTCCATTACTTTGTGACAATGAAAGTGCTATTAAGATTGTTCACAATCCCGTGAAACATTCTCGAACTAAGCATATTAAAGTTTGTCATCATTTCATTCGAGATCATGTTGCCAAAGGGGACATTGATCTTAAGCATGTTCGCATCGATAAGCAATTAGCAGATATATTTACCAAACCGCTTGATGAGAAAGTCTTTTGCCGTTTGAGAGGTGAATTGAACATCATTGATGCTTAAAACTTGGAGTAGGAACTCCATTTGGATACATGCAAGGCATGAGCCTTTGACTAATCCTTGATATTTCTTTCATGATGCTATCTATATGTCTTGGATATGTTTGCACCCTTGCATGCTATCTAACCGTTGTAGGTACTTGGATGAATCTAAATCCATGAGATTGCAACTCACTCACATCTTGAGCAATCTCTACATCATCAAGTCTCTACACAATGGTGGTTGAAGACAAGGAAGCACAAAACTCTTCATACATATCCTTTGACACATTCTACATTAAGATTTATGATTGTCATTTTGGATACACAAGTGCTCTTCCTTGCAAAGCTAACCCATGTAGGAAGATGAACTCAAAATTCCAAGGTGGTGCTCCCAACTCTTGATGAGCTACATCAACCTTGAGCAACCCACACAAGTTCAACTACATGATCAAGATCAACACCACCACACAAGGTATGTTATTCCATCTTAGAGAAGCTTTACTCCAAGTCATGGGTTAAAGCAACTCAACAAGATGTGAATATATCAAAATGCTTAAACTAAAAATGGTAACCCCATTTTTGAGCTTAAACGATGAGTATGACCAAAGATCAAGTGACCTCACTTGACTCCTAAGTCAATATACTCTAACATAGGTGACTTTGTCACTGCCCAATTCTAGATGAAGTTCTTTGTGTTTCCTCTTGCATTTGTCTCATGCATATGTGTTTTCCCCTTTCAAAAAAACTTTATCTAGATCTTTTTATTTCTTTCCTTTCTTGTTATTCTGCATTTTCTGCATCCAATTCATTGCAAATCTTTCAGCAAATTCCTTGAAAATCCTTGTGAGATCTTAAGTGCCTAGTGAGCTGAGGAGAGAAGTGTTTTCTCTGTGATGGACTCGGCCACACCGGTTTGTTTCCTTCGGCCCAACCGAATTCGCTCGATGCCACCGAAGCAAACAACTTGGTGCTACCGATTTCACTATAGGAAAGACAACTTGCCACTTATTCCTGCATTCAATTTTGCTCCACCTCCACTGAATGACTCTTGTCCTCTACCAGCATCACATTCGAATTGCTTTGTGACTCAAGGACCAAACCCTTCTGCAATAAAACAAAAATCCAGAAGAGCCCTTCTTGGAAATTGATGTCAAAGGGGGAGAGAGAGATCACATCAAAGCTCTATCCTTAATCATTTCTATAGGGTGAGAGAACACTCAAGGGGAAGAGAGTAAGAAAACCCCAGATGCTTGGTGTTCAAGAGGAGAGAAGTTACATGTCTTTAAGAGGGGAAAGACATGTTCATATTTGATCATATTTGATTGCTTGCATTAGCTCTGTTATCTTTTCTTTTTCTCTGATTTTCTGTTCCCTATCTTCTCCCAATATCCCATTCAAGATTCAGGGGGAGCAAGACATCTAAGGGAAGGAAATCTCTGATTCTATTGAACATATTTACCTTTGGGGACATGTCTATATCCAATAGAGTACTCCAGTACTCACATTCTACATGTCATCCCAATCTTGGTACCTTTGTGGTTCTTTTGTTTGCTCTGGCTAGTAGATGTATCTGTGTTATCTAACCTTGTTTACTCAGGTCCATTCCCTTCTAAGCCAACTCAAGACCACAAGGTAAGTATATGCATCACAGTCATGTGCATGAGGATTTCTTGTTGATGTACATATTCTTTGCAAGAAGGACTCATGAGCATGAAGGCACATTTCCTATATTTACATCTTTCACTCTAATGCATATGGCCAAGATACATGTAACACATGGGTTACTCTGTCATGCTTATGCATTCACATGCTCCTATATTTCATATTTATATGATTGCATACATATAGGGGGAGCCTTTGCATGTTACATGTCTTTTCAAAGCATTACTTGTTGTTCTCTATATCTTTATCTAAAGCTTTGATGTATGTTGTCTACCAAAAAGGGGGGAGATTGAAAGCAAAAGTGCTCCCTGGGTGATTTTGGTAATTAATGTCAACATATCTCTTGTTGGACTATTTTTTCTACCTAGTATGTTTCAGACAAGTTCAACAATGGAGTGGCATGGACTAGAGGATGTGAACCCCTTCAATATGCTAAGGACAAAGGATTGGCTCAAGCTCAAAGCTCAGGACTCTACATTTTCTATTTTAGTGATCCAAGATCACATTGAGTCCATAGGAAAGCCAATACTATTAAGAAGGGATGAGGTGTTGCTTAATGGCTTGCTTTCTCAAAGTGCTTAGGGATATGTTCCAAAGCCCTCAACCACTTTCTCACTTCCAAATTTGTCCCAAATCAAAAGTCAAACTCGGCCCCACCGATTCTTTCTATCCGGAGCCACCCAGTTCAGTTGACATAGCCACTGCCAGAAACCCTAATCAGTTCGGTCCCACCGATGGGATCTCGGTCTCACCAAGATGGGCTTGCAAACTCTCTCTTACCTATTGCAGTATTTTCGGTCCCACCGAGATATGCAATCGGCCCCACCGAGTTTGCTTGACCAACTCTCTGTTTCGCTTATTACCCAAATCGGTCCCACCGAGTTTGAGTAATTGGTCAAACCGAGTTTTGGATTTATCCTAACCCTAGCACATCGGTCCCACCGAGTTGATCCAGTCGGTCCCACCGAAACACCTAACGGTCACATTATAAATCAAATCGGTCTGACCGAGTTCTCTGAATCGGTCCCACCAAGTTTTGTGATTTGTGTGTAACGGTTAGATTTTGTGTGGAGGCTATTTATACCCCTCCACCCACTCTTCATTCGTGGAGAGAGCCATCAGAACATGCCTACACTTCCAATACATATTTTCTGAGAGAGAACCACCTACACTTGTGTTGAGGTCAAGATATTCCATTCCAACCACATAAATCTTGATCTCTAGCCTTCCCAAGTTGCTTTCCACTCAAATCTTATTTCTACCAAATCCAATCCTTTGAGAGAGAGAGTTGAGTGTTGGGGAGACTATCATTTGAAGCACAAGAGAAAGGAGTTCATCATCAACACACCATTTGTTACTTCTTGGAGAGTGGTGTCTCCTAGATTGGCTAGGTGTCACTTGGGAGCCTCCAACAAGATTGTGGAGTTGAACCAAGGAGTTTGTAAGGGCAAGGACATCGCCTACTTCGTGAAGATCTACCCTAGTGAGGCAAGTCCTTCGTGGGCGACGGCCATGGCGGGATAGACAAGGTTGCTTCTGCGTGGACCCTTTGTGGGTGGAGCCCTTCGTGGACTCGCGCAACTGTTACCCTTTGTGGGTTGAAGTCTCCATCAACGTGGATGTACGATAGCACCACCTATCGGAACCACGGATAAAAAATCACCGTGTCTCCAAATTACGTTTGCACACTCCAATCCCTTCTCTTTACATTCTTGCAACTTGCATGCTTTACTTTCCGCTGCTCATATACTCTTTGTATGCTTTCATGCTTGCTTGATATGTATTGTGAATGTTTAAACTTGTGCTAATACTCCACATGAACCTAAAGAATTAAAAACTACAACTTTTCTTGATTAGAGTCTATTCACCCCCCTCTAGACATCTCTTCTCGATCCTTTCACCATCGGTATTTGTGAGGATGTGCATGTGGTGGTTGCAAACGTTACTATCTTAACGGACTTGGTTATTCTAGATATTCCCGAGGATGATAGTATGTCGATCATCCTTGGTAGACCTTTTATGAATACTGCAGGTGCTGTTATTGATTGCAACAAATGCAATGTCACTTTTCATGTTAATGGTAATGAGCATACGGTACATTTTCCGAAGAAACAACCTCAAGTTCATAGTATCAATTCTATTGGAAAATTTTCAACTATTACTATTGGAGGTTTTTAATTTCCTCTTCCTACTGTCAAGAAGAAATATGATAATCTTATTATTGGGGACATGCGTATCCCCGTTGAGGTAACCTAGTGTTATTCGGAAATTCTCAGGTTTCATGTCATTCGGAAGAAGTTTGTTAATAAGACTTGATCAACCTTGTTAATGGATTCCTTTTGATGGGCATGAGAAGGATGAATTTAGAAAGCACAACTTTCTGTACCTACTTTTTACTTTCTGTTATTTAGAATAAATAAAGCAAAAATAGTATTTTCTGTCTATTTTCTGATTTATCCATGCAATAAAAATGTCCCAAAAAAAAGTTCTCCAAATGCCCTGAAAATGTAGTATGAGTTTTTTTAGAATATTTGAGAATTTCTGGCACTGAACATGCACCAGGGGGATGCACCAGTGGACCACAACGGTGGAGGGCGCGCCCTACCCCCCTGGGCGCGCCCCCTGCCTTGTGGGTCCCCTCCACTTATTCCAGCACCCATCCACTTCGTATTCCTCCAGAAAAAATCATCTCGTAGCTCAAACCCGTGTTCTTGCTCATTTTGCTGCCATTTTCGATCTCCTTGCTCAAAGCTCCATTCGCAAAACTGCTTTGGGGGATTGTTCTTCCGTATGTGACTCCTCCAATGGTCCAATTAGTTTTTTTGTTCTAGTGCTTTATTTATTGCAATTTTTTGCTGCTGTGGTGACCTTGTTCTTGAGCTTGCATGTCAAATTTATATGGTCCAAAGTAGTTTTGATGCATGATATAGCCTCTAGACACCTGTAGGAGTAGTTGCTATAAATTTTGTTGAGTTTGGTTTACTTTTATTTTGAGTCACTAAAAATTTCAGAAAATTTCAGAGGAAAAAAATGATTAGGAGATTGTTGAGAGGCTCCTCGAGCCGGGGTTCGAAGGAAGAAAGAAAATGAGGAGAAGGAAAAGCCCAAGTGCAATCTTCCTCGCACCACGGAGGTTCGGCTGTGTGAATGGCCATGTGATGCATTCTTGGAGGCGGTCGGGATTCATGAGGATTTCTATTACTTGGCTGAGAATGCAGGCATCACCGACTTCCTCCATGACCACTGTGATCAGTACCTCCTACTCACTAATACTTTCGTGCAAAATTTGCATTTTCATGCTAGGAGATCACCACCCATGGTAGATTTTTACTTATATGATGAGTATAAGGAAATGACGCTTTATGACTTTTGTGAGGTTTGTAAATTACCTTATGAGGGTAGCGTCGAGGAACCACGTCCTAGGGATGTGGAAGCTTTTATTGATGAAGTTACCATAGGGGAAAGGAGAAAGGTTTCGAAAGCGAGAGTGGATAGTTTACATTCTGTTTTGCGCTATTACTCGTTATTTGCGGGGAGATGTTTAATTGGTCACAGGGATAGTGGAGGCCTTAGTGCTCCTGACCTTGCCATTTTGTGCCATGCTTTACTTCGTGATAGAACTTTCAGTTTAGGCGCTATGGTTGCTAGATGGTTGAGTTTAAACTATACGAAGGGTCCTATCTTTGGAGGTATCTATGATTCCCGCCTTGCTAGACGCTTTGAGATACCTATTAGGCATGATGAAAAAGAGGAGCAGCTGCTACCCACTTCATATTTAGACTATAATAGTATGGTAGCACATGACTTTATTCACAGTGATAAGGAAAAGAGGATCATTTATAACCTGGTATTTAGCGAAAAGACTTGTCGGATTATTACCTTGCCTGCACCTTCTTTGTTTAATATTCATTCAGGCACATACCTCATCATGCCTGAGGACATTTATGCATACTCGGAGCGGACGCAATCCCTAGTTCACGATCCAGAGCCATCACCTGATCCATATCAGCAGCCCATTTATCAGTGGGAGCCGCAGGAGCTCGCTAACCAGTGGAACCCCCAGGATCCTCCTCAGTACACCGGAGAGGGATACTTTGATCCATGGGCGTAGACCAACTTAGGCCAAAAGCCTAAGCTTGGGGGAGTACGTATTTCTCACCGACATTACATTCATGTTCACACACTCATTTCAGTTGTCGGTGTTCATACTTTTTCATTGTATTATCCATGTTAGTTTATTTCTTTTTCTCGCTTTCTTCCTGTGTGTTTGAAAAACTTTGAGAAAAGCCGAAAAAGGTTAGTTATAACTTAGTTTACTTTTCATATTCAGTTAGTAGTAGTACTAAAGAAAACCCAAAATTATTCTCGTTCTTCTTTTGCTTGTTGGGAGCTTTCCCATGTAAATAGTTTTTCTCGTCCTTGTTTTACTTTCTTCAGAAAAAAACTCCAAAAACATTTCAGTGTGTTTCTTTGAATCTCTTTTCTTTTCTTTGGGGGTCGAGAGGAGAAGACCACGATGAAAATGTTGAGTGGCTCTCATATGCATTATTGTTGATCTAACAAAGAGCCCATATTACCTTGTCTTCTCCTTTGAATAAATGTTTGCAGATTCCATCTTAGTCTGATGCATGTGCACTCTTATTATTATTCACACCATTCGGCCGTGCAAATGAAAGGCAATAATAACGATATATGATGAAATGATTGAGATGAGGAAAAGCTGGTATGAACTTGACCTATCTTGTTTTTGTAAATATCATTAGTTCATCGTTCTTGATTCAGCCCTTTATGAATGAAACATGTTTGCAATGACAATTAGAGATTATAGTTACTCATGTCATGCTTCATTAGCTAGGAGTTTATAATGGTTTACCTTGCGTGCCAACATGCTTTTAAAATGGTTGTGATGTAGTATGATAGGACGGTATCCTCCTTTGAATGATTCGAGTGGCTTGATGATAACCCACAAGTATAGGGGATCAATTGTAGCCTCTTTCGATAAGTAAGAGTATCGAACCCAACGAGGAGCTAAAGGTAGAATAAATATTCCCTCAAGTTCTATCGACCACCGATACAACTCTACGCACACTTGACGTTCGCTTTACCGGAAACAAGTATGAAACTAGAAGTACTTTGTAGGTGTTGTTGGATAGGTATGCAAGATAATAAAGAGCAATTAAATATAAAGTAGGGGCTGTTTAGATGAAGACACAACTAAATTAGTTTTAGTAAAGAGCTTTTGTCAACAAGAACATTATTTGTCCCTAGGCAATCGATAACTAGACCGGTAATCATTATTGCAATTTTATTTGAGGGAGAGGCACAAGCTAACATACTTTCTCTACTTGGATCATATGCACTTATGATTGGAACTCTAGCAAGCATCCGCAACTACTGAACATTCATTAAGGTAAAACCCAACAATAGCATTAAAGTAAGTCCCCTTTATCCCATACGCAAACAACCTACTTACTCGGGTATGTGCTTCTGTCACTCACGCCACCCACCATAAGCAAATCATAAGCATATTGCAAACCCTACAGCGGGAATCCCTCATGCTTGCGCGACACGGAGAGCATCATAGGACATCACCAATAATAAAACATACAACTCAAACCAATCACGATCATCAAATAGCCATTAGGACAAAACAGATCTACTCAAACATCATAGGATAGCCATACATCATTGGGAAATAATATATAGCGTTGAGCACCATGTTTAAGTAGAGATTACAACGGGTAAGATAGAGGTTACACCGCTGCATAGAGGGGGGAAGAGTTGATAATGATGGCGGTGAAGTTGTTGGTGAAGATCGCGGTGATGATGATGGCCCCCCGTGGCACTCCGGTGCCATCAGAAGCGAGGGGGAGAGAGCCCCCCTCCTTCTTCTTCTTCCTTGACCTCCTCTCTAGATGGGAGAAGGGTTTCCCCTCTGGTCCATGGCCTCCATGCCACGGGAGGGGCGAGAGCCCCTCCGAGATTGGATCTATCTCTCTGTCTCTCTCTGTTTCTGCGTTCTCAGATTCTTCCCTTTCACCGTTTCTTATATTCCCGGAGATCCGTAACTCCGATTGGGCTGAAATTTTAACACGATCTCTATCCAGAAATTAGCTTTCTTGCAGTGAAAGAAGGGCTCCAACCGCCTTATGGGGTGGCCACGAGGGTCAGGGGCGCGCCTGACACCCTGGGGCGCGCCCCCTACCTCGTGCCCCCCTCGGGTACCGTCTCGCGATGATTCCACTTCCCAAAATTCATAAATATTCCAAAATAAATCTCCATCAGTTTTTATTCCGTTTGGACTCCGTTTGGTATGGGTTTTCTGCGAAACAAAAAACATGCAACAAACAGGAACTGGCACTTGGCACTGGATCAATATGTTAGTCCCAAAAATAATATAAAAAGTTGCCAAAAAGTATATGAAAGTTGAATAATATTGGCATGGAACAATCAAAAATTATAGATACGACGGAGACGCATCAGCTCCCCAAGCTTAATTCCTGCTCGTCCTCGAGTAGGTAAATGATAAAAAAGATAATTTTTGATGTGGAATGCTACCTAGCATAATCTTGATCATATGTCTAATCATGGCATGAATATTAAGACACGAGTGATTCAAAGCAATAGTCTATCCTTTGACATAAAAATAATAATACTTCAAGCATACCAACCAAGCAATTATGTCTTATTGAAATAACATAGCCAAAGAAAGCTCATCCCTACAAAATCATATAGTCTGGCTATGCTCCAACTTCACCACACAAAATATTCACATCATGCACAACCCCGATGACAAGCCAAGCAATTGTTTCATACTTTTGACGTTCTCAAACCTTTTCAACTTTCATGCAATACATGAGCGTGAGCCATGGACATAGCACTATAGGTGGAATAGAATATGATGATGGGGGTTATGTGGAGAAGACAAAAAGGAGAAGATAGTCTCACATCAACTAGGCGTATCAACGGGCTATGGAGATGCCCATCAATAGATATCAATGTGAGTGAGTAGGGATTGCCATGCAACGGATGCACTAGAGCTATAAGTATATGAAAGCTCAAACTGAAACTAAGTGGGTGTGCATACAACTTGCTTTCTCATGAAGACCTAGGGCATTTGAGGAAGCCCGTCGTTGGAATATACAAGCCAAGTTCTATAATAAAAATTCCCACTAGTATATGAAAGTGATAACTCAAGAGATTCTCTATATGAAGAACATGGTGCTACTTTGAAGCACAAGTGTGGTAAAAGGATAGTAACATTGCCCCTTTTTTGCGGGCTTCTTTGCCCCCCCCCCTTTTTATTTAGGCTTCTTTGGCCTCTTTTTTTTGGGCAATGCTCTAATAATGATGATCATCACACTTTTATTTACTTACAACTCAATATTCAACTGGATATCTAGAACAAAGATATGACCCTATATGAATGCCTCTGGCGGTGTACCGGAATGTGCAATGATCTAGCGTAGCAATGACATCAAAAAACGGACAAGCCATGAAAACATCATGCTAGCTATCTTACGATCATGCAAAGCAATATGACAATAAATGCTCAAGCCATGTATATGATGATGATGATGGAAGTTGCATGGCAATATATCTCGGAATGGCTATGGAAATGCCATGATAGGTAGGTATGGTGGCTGTTTTTAGGAAGGTATATGGTGGGTTTATGGTACCGGCGAAAGTTGCGCGGTACTAGAGAGGCTAGCAATGATGGAAGGATGAGAGTGCGTATAATCCATGGACTCAACATTAGTCATAAAGAACTCACATACTTATTGCAAAAATCTATTAGTCATCGAAACAAAGTACTACGCGCATGCTCCTAGGGGGATAGATTGGTAGGAAAAGACCATCGCTCGTCCCCGACCGCCACTCATAAGGAAGACAATCAATAAATAAATCATGCCCCGACTTCGTTACATAACGGTTCACCAAACGTGCATGCTACGGGAATCACAAACCTCAACACAAGTATTTCTACAATCCATAACTACCCACTAGCATGACTCTAATATCACCATCTTTATATCGCAAAACTATTGCAAGGAATCAAACATATCATATTCAGTGATCTACAAGTTTATGTAGGATTTTATGACTAACCATGTGAATGACTAGTTCCTGTCATCTCTCTAAATAGATATAAGTGAAGCACGAGAGTTTAATTCTTTCTACAAAATATATGCCCCCGCTCTAACAAGTATAAGTGAAGAAAAAGAGCATTCTACAAATGGCGGTTGTCTAAGTGAAGAGAAACAGGCAATCCAAACTTCAAATGATATAAGTGAAGCACATGAAGCATTCTATAAAGCCATACTCAAAAGATATAAGTGAAGTGTAAAGAGCATCCTATAAATCAACCAAGGACCATCTCATACCAGCATGGTGCATAAAAAAATAAAAACCTAAATGCAAAAGACGCTCCAAGACTTGCACATATCGCATGAACGAAACAAATCCGAAAACATACCGATATTTGTTGAAGAAAGAGGGGATGCCTCCCCAGCATCCCCAAGCTTAGACGCTTGAGTATACTTGAATATTTACTTGGGGTGCCTCGGGCATCCACAAGCTTGATCTCTTGCCTCTCTTCCTTCTTCTCACATCGAAACCTTCTCAATCATCGAACACTTCATCCACACAAAACTTCAACAGAAAACTCGGTAAGATCCGTTAGTATAATAAAGCAAATCACTACTCTAAGTACTGTTGCAAACCAATTCATATTTTGTTTTCGCATTGTGTCTACTGAAATATAAATTTTTCATGGCTTAATCCACTGATATAAATTGATAGGTTCATCAAAACAAGCAAACTATGCATCAAAAACAGAATCTGTCTAAAATAGAACAGTCTGTAGATATCTGAATATTCACCATACTTATGATACTTGAAAAATTCTACCAAAATTAGGAAGAATAAACAATTTGTATAGGAATACAGTGAAAAAAGAATCAGAACCATTTGACGTTCCAGCTAAAAATGTAAAATCGTGCACTATAGCCAAAGTTTCTGTCCTGCACCGTACAAACCATCAAGC
Source organism: Triticum dicoccoides (assembly GCF_002162155.2). Taxonomy (NCBI): domain Eukaryota; kingdom Viridiplantae; phylum Streptophyta; class Magnoliopsida; order Poales; family Poaceae; genus Triticum; species Triticum dicoccoides. The sequence continues at coordinate 403,182,466 of NC_041384.1, read as the reverse complement.
AAATGTAAACATCCTAAAGGCAAACCTTGCCACATTATTTTTATAATACAATGAAATTGTACAAGGGGATAATTATTTTTGTTGAAAGGTTTCTGTAATTAAGATTCACAAAGTTCCCATGGGCATGAACAAAGTTCAAGGACGTCCCCCACTTTCACAATGCTCGTCTCTCTCACTTTCACTTTTCTTTTTGAAAAAGCTTTGGGTTCCCCTCTTTATTTTTGTTGTTTTTAAACTATATGCAAGCACTCAACAGAAATAAATGACTCTCTAAAACTTCCGGGTTGTCTCCCTGGCAGCGCTTTCTTTAAAGCCATTAAGCTAGGCATATAGTGCTCAAGTAATGGATCCACCCGGATCCCAAGGTATATCAAAGCCAATTTTAATTAGCAATGATTTTTAATTTAGTAGTGAGCACAAAGTAACATATATCAAGCAATGAAGAAGTCTAACTCTCTTCCTATGCATCGGCATGTCATAAAAGAACAATTCATGCACACATAGTAAAGGCCAATGCATAGTATAAACAGTTTCTTGTAATTTTATCGTATTGGAAACATAGAGAGGTGGAGATATAGTTCCTCTATAATAATAATTGCAAGTAGGAGCAGCAAGCACATGCATATTATATTCATCAAAATCATCATGTGCAACGGTAAAAGGCAACCCATCAATGTAATCCTTAATAAGTGCAAACTTCTCTGATATAGTGTAATCAGGAGAATTCAAAAAGATAATAGGACTATCATGCGTGGGTGCAATAGCAACAGTTTTATGTTTAACATAAGGAACTATAGCAAGTTCATCTCCATAAGCATCATTCATATTGGCATCTTGGCCACAAGCATAGCAAGCATCATCAAAAAGGGATATTTCAAGAGAATCAATGGGATCATAACAGTCATCATAGCAATCATCCTTCGGTAAGCACGAAGGGGAATTAAACAATGTATGAGTTGAAGAGTTACTCTCATTAGAAGGTGGGCACAGGTGATCAATTCGCTCTTCGTCCTTTTGTTCTTCGCTCTCCTCCTCATCTTGTTCATCCAATGAGCTCACAATTTTATCAATTTCGTCTTCCATAGACTCCTGCAAAATATTAGTCTCTTCTTGGACAGCGGAGTATTCCTCAATATATTGTTTAACATAGGTATTAGAAGCATAATTCTAATAACAATATTCAAGTATAGCAAAATTTTCAGATTTTTAAAGAGTAGCATCATACTTTTTAATCAAAGAAGCAATTTCAAAAGTGCCCTTAAAAGCAACAAATTCTTCAATTTGTTGAACATCATAGTAATTATAAACACCCTTAGCATACGAGATACGATTCCACTATTACTAAACTCACATTGATAGGGAAGGTGTTTCTTAGGGTTTTCAGAACAACAAGTAAAATCATATATTTCACATAAATTTCAAGCATAGCATTGCAAACATTGAATTTGACCCCATAATAGTTTCCCTTTTTCAGATATACGGTGTCGCACATAACAAGCATGATCATCTAAAGATTTGACCTCAACTAAGCTAGTTGGGGTTTCGGCACGAGGACAAAGGGATCGAAGATGATCCAAGTAATAAGCTTCAGCAGTGCGATAGATTTTGATTGGTTCTTCAACCATTGGTTCAGTAGGTACAACTATTTTTTTTGGTATTTTGCATTTCCTACCCATAACTAAAGATAGAAAACAACTAAGAACAGCAAATAAAAATTACTTAGTGATAAAGCAAACAAGCACACACGAGAATATTCACCCCACGCTATTGCTCCCCGGCAACGGCGCCAGAAAAAGGTCTTGATAACCCACAAATATAGGGGATCAATTGTAGCCTCTTTCAATAAGTAAGAGTGTCGAACCCAACAAGGAGCTAAAGGTAGAACAAATATTCCCTCAAGTTCTATCGACCACCGATACAACTCTACGCACACTTGATGTTCGCTTTACCGGAAACAAGTATGAAACTAGAAGTACTTTGTAGGTATTATTGGATAGGTATGCAAGATAATAAATAGCAAGTAAATATAAAGTAGGGGATGTTTAGATGAATACACAACTAAATTAGTTTTAGTAAAGAGCTTTTGTCAACAAGAAGGCAATCGATAACTAGACCGGTAATCATTATTGCAATTTTATTTGAGGGAGAGGCATAAGCTAACATACTTTCTCTACTAGGATCATATGCACTTATGATTGGAACTCTAGCAAGCATCCGCAACTACTAAAGATTCATTAAGGTAAAACCCAACCATAGCATTAAAGTATCAAGTCCCCTTTATCCCATACGCAAACAACCTACTTACTCGGGTCTGTGCTTCTATTACTCACGCCACCCACCATAAGAAAATCATAAGCATATTGAAAACCCTACAGCGGGAATCCCTCACGCTTGCACGACACGGAGAGCACCATAGGACAGCACCAATAATAAAACATACAACTCAAACCAATCACGATCATCAAATAGCCATTAGGACAAAACAGATCTACTCAACCATCATAGGATAGCCATACATCATTGGGAAATAATATATAGTGTTGAGCACCATGTTTAAGTAGAGATTACAGCGGGTAAGAGAGAGGTTACACCGCTTCATAGAGGGGGAGAGTTGGTGATGATGGCGGTGAAGTTGTTGGTGAAGATCGCGGTGATGATGATGGCCCCCGGTGGCACTCCGGTGCCACCGGAAGCGAGGGGGAGAGAGCCCCCCTCCTTATTCTTCTTCCTTGACCTCCTCTCTAGATGGGAGAAGGGTTTCCCCTCTGGTCCATGGCCTCCATGGCACGGGAGGGGCGAGAGCCCCTCCGAGATTGGATCTGTCTCTCTGTCTCTCTCTGTTCCTGCGTTCTCAGATTCTTCCCTTTCACCATTTCTTATATTCCCGGAGATCCGTAACTCCGATTGGGCTGAAATTTTAACATGATCTCTATCCGGAAGTTAGCTTTCTTGCGGCGAAAGAAGGGCTCCAACCGCCTTACGGGGTGGCCACGAGGGTCAGGGGCGCGCCTGACACCCTGGGGGGCGCCCCCTACCTCGTGCCCCCTCGGGCACCGTCTCGCGATGATTCCACTTCCCAAAATTCATAAATATTCCAAAATAAATCTCCGTCAGTTTTTATTCCGTTTGGACTCCGTTTGGTATGGGTTTTCTGTGAAACAAAAAACATGCAACAAACAGGAACTGGCACTGGGCACTGGATCAATATGTTAGTCCCAAAATAATATAAAAAGTTGCCAAAAAGTATATGAAAGTTGAATAATATTGGCATGGAGCAATAAAAAATTATAGATACGACGGAGATGTATCACTTGACTTGGCACATGTTCATGCATGTAGTTGAAACAAAATCAACATAGCCTCCATGATATTTATGTTCATGGTGATTTATTCCTACTCATGCTTGCACTCAATGTTGGTTACTCTCAATGCATGTCTATGACGGTTGTCCCTCTTTAGTTGGTCGCTCCTCAATCTCTTGCTAGCCTTCACTTGAACTAAGCGAGAATACTGCTTGTGCATCCACTTCCATAAACCCAAAGTTGTTCCATATGAGTCCACCATACCTACCTATATGTGGTATTTACCTGCCGTTCCAAGTAAATTTGCATGTGCCACTAAACCTTCAAATGATAATTTGTGTTGTATGCCCAAATCGCTCATGTGGCGACTGGGGGCTGTCATTATCTTCCATGCTAGGTGGGTTATTCTCACCATGAGTGGACTCCGCTCATCATTCACGAGAGAATGGCTGGTCACCGGGATGCCCAGTCCCATGCTCAAGTCAAATCAAAATATATTTGCAAACAAAACTCCCCCAGGGTTGTTGTTAGTTGGACGGTACCCGTTGTTCTGGACCAGTCGTGGAATTTGCTTGTTGGTGGCGGCGGAGTATAAACTTTACCATTCTCTTTGGGAACCTCCTATAATGTATCTAGTATGGAAGATACCAAGATCTCTTGGTTGTTATGTTGACAATGAAAGCATACCGCTCAAAATATTATTCATCTCCGTTTTAAAAACTCGAGCTCTGGCACCTATACAAATCCCTACTTCCCTCTGCGAAGGGCCTATCTATTTACTTTTATTGCTGAGTCATCATCCTTTTATAAAAAGCACCACTGTCATTTGTATGCTTTGCTATTAATTGATATTGAGTATGACTGTGACTAGATCTCTTTTGCCATGAATTACAACGTCTAGTCAGTCCTGGATCTTTAGGGGTGCTCTGCGTTTATGTTTTGTGGTCTCAGAAAGGCTAGCGAGATACCATCTTGTTATATCATATCATGATTGTTTTGAGAAAGTGTTGTCATCCGAGATTTATTATTATTGCTCGCTAGTTGATTATGCCATTGATATGAGTAAATGTGAGACCTAAATGTTATTGTGAATATGGTTAGTTCATAATCTTTGCAGAAAACTTGAATGTTGGCTTTACATATTTGCAACAACAAGATCAAACAGAGTTTGTAAAAGTTTTTCTTTATCATTTTCAATTTGTCAACTGAATTGCTTGAGGACAAGCAATGGGTTAAGCTTGGGGGAGTTGATACGTCTCCATCGTATCTACTTTTCCAAACTCTTTTGCCTTGTTTTGGACTCTAATTTGCATGATTTGAATGGAACTCACCCGGACTGATGTTGTTTTCAGCAGAATTGCCATGGTGTTATTTTTGTGCAGAAATAAAAGTTCTCGGAATGACCTGAAACTTCACGGAGAATATTTTTGGAATTGATAAAAAAATATTGGCGAAAGAATATACGAGAGGGGACCCACACCCTGTCCACAAGGATGGGGGTGCGCCCCCTGTCTTGTGGGTCCCACGAAGCTCCACCGACCTCAACTCCAACTCCATATATCCAAGTTCGGGGAGAAAAAAATCAAAGAGAAGGATTCAACACGTTTTACGATATGGAGCCGCCGTCACCCCCTGTTCTTCATCGGGAGGCCAGATCTGGAGTCCATTCGGGGCTCTAGAGAGGGGAAATCGTCGCCATCATCATCGCCAACCTTCCTCCATCACCAATTTCATGATGCTCACCGTTGTGCATGAGTAATCCCATCATAGGCTTGCTGGACGGTGATGGGTTGGATGAGATTTACCATGTAATCGAGTTAGTTTTGTTAGGGTCTGATCCCTAGTATCCACTATGTTCTAAGATTGATGTTGCTATGACTTTGCTATGCTTAATGCTTGTCACTAGGGCCCGAGTGTCATGATTTCAGATCTGAACCTATTATGTTTTCATGAATATATTTGTGTTCTTCATCCTATCTTGCAAGTTATAGTCACCTACTACGTGTTATGATCCGGCAACCCTGGAGTGATAATAGTCGGGACACTTCCCGATGATGACCGTAGTTTGAGGAGTTCATGTATTCACTAAGTGCTAATGATTTGCTCCAGTTCTCTATTAAAAGGAGGTCTTAATATCCCTTAGTTTCCAATAGGACCCCGCTGCCATGGGGGGGGGGGGGGTAGGACAAAGGATGTCATGCAAGTTCTTTTCCATAAGCACGTATTACTGTATACGAAATACATGCCTACATTATATTGAAGAATTGAACCTAGTTCTATGTCACCCTATGTTATAATTATTGCATGATGAATGCCATATGACATAATTATCCATCATTGATCCATTGCCTACGAGTTCGTTTCATATTGATCTTTGCTAAGTTACTTTTCCATTGCCACTGTTATGATTGTTACAAAACTGCTATTGTTACTTTTGCCACCGTTACAGTTATTTCCATACTGCTTTGCTACTAAATATTTTGCTGCAGATATTAAGTCTTTCAGGTGTGGTTGAATTGACAACTCAGCTGCTAATATTTGAGAATATTCTTTGGCTCCCCTTGTGTTGAATCAGTAAATTTGGGTTGAATACTTTACCCTTGAAAACTATTGCGATCCCCTATACTTGTGGGTTATCAATGTATTATGGAACGAGTAAAGAGACTTGCCAATAACGAGATTGAACTAGGTATGAAGATACCGACGATCGAATCTCGGGCAAGTAACATACCGATGGACAAAGGGAATTACGTATGTTGTCATAAGGTTCGACCGATAAAGATCTTTGTAGAATATGTAGGAGCCAATATGGGCATCCAGCTTCCGCTATTGGTTATTGATCAAAGAGGTGTCTCTGTCATGTCTACATAGTTCTCGAACTCGTAGGGTTCGCACGCTTAACGTTTGTTGACGATATAGTGTTATATGAGTTATATGATTTGGTGACTGAATGTTTGTTCGGATTCCCGGATGAGATCACGGACATGGAGAGGAGCTCCGGAATGGTCTGGAGGTAAAGATTGATATATAGGACAATACTATTCGGACACCGGAAGAGTTTCGGAGTGCACCGGGTAGCCATCGGATCGCCGGAAGGGGTTCCGGACACCCCCGGAAGGTGTATGGGCCTAATGGGCCAAGGGGAGGGACACACCAGCCTACAAGGGGGCTCGTGCACCCTCTCCCTGGCCGGCCGGCTCTAGGGGAAGGAAAGGAGGAGGGTTGGCCACACCTGCCTTTCCTCCTCATGAGAGAAAGGAAAGGGGGGCGCCACCTCCCCCTGCCTTCTTCCCGCACCCATACAAGGAAGGGGGCACGGCTAGGGGCAGGAGCCCAACTGGGATTCGGCCCCACTTGGGGTGCCTCCTGGCTGCCTCCCCTCTCCCCCCACCTATATATATGTGGGAGGGGGCGCCACACATAACCACGACAATCTCTTAGTCGTGTGCGGCACCCGCTCCACAATTTCGTCCCTCGGTCATATTTTCGTAGTGTTTAGGTGAAGCCCTGTGGAGATAGCATCACCATCACCGTCACCACGCCATCGTGCTGCCAGAACTCATCCACTACTTCACCGTCTTGCTGGATCAAAAAGGCGAGGACGTCAGAGAGCTTAACGTGTGTTGAACGCGGAGGTGTCATACGTTCGGTACTCGGTCGATTGGATCACGAAGAAGTTCGACTACATCAACCGCGTTAACAAACGCTTCCGTTTATGGTCTACGAGGGTACATAGACACACTCTCCCCTCTCGTTGCTATGCATCTCTATAGATAGATCTTGCATGTGCATAGAATTTTTTTTTGTTTTACATGCAACATTCCCAAACAACCCTAGTTTGCAAATCTGGAACCCTAGAATTCCAGCAACGAAATTTGCTAATAGAGGGAGGGAGGCAGCTCACCTAGGGCCCGACTAGCACCATTTGGCAGTAGCTCAACGAAATTTGCTCCAAATATGGCAACGATGAAATACTTTGTGATGAAATTGTTGTGTCCGCACAATCTTCCTCCTCGTAGCGGGTGCCCCCCTGCCACGCCGGCCAGCCATCATGACTAGCTCTGTCCACCACACCTTGTCCCCACCACTCCCTCGACACACCTTATCCCCACCACTCTTGATGTGACCCCATTTCTAGTCGCTAAAAATATGATTAACAAGGCCAGCCTGGGAAACTCTGAAAGGTATGTAATTCCTGCCAGACGCAATGAGGAAAAGAAACTGAAGGAAGGTACTATTGTGCGTGGCAACGACAATAAAAGAGTGAATTGAGAGCCAATTTTGTACACAAGGACCAGACGTCCACACATAATTCTACTAGACATTGTTCGCATTGGTGCACCAGAGGACGTCGAGCTACTTTTCAAACATGCAAACACATTTACCTGCGCATGCAAGGAAAGAACTCTTGACCATAGGAGAAAGCTAGTTTTGTTTTGGATGTTTGTGATCAGCTTGCCAGATATTAAATTAGTTAAGTCTTGTTTAGTTAGATAACAAAAGAGTCTTTTGTTTTTTCTCTCTCTTATTATTTGGTCAAAGTACTCGGTTGTTAGATTGTTACGTGGGTGTTAGAGTCCAGGTTGGTTTCAAAGTCGGGAGAGAGTCGGGCTTATCCCATTGTCTCGTGCCTGCGTGCATGATAATATAAGGAGGCAGTTCCTCATGTAACGGGGAGATTGTTTTTGGCTGTTGAAATAGAAACCAGAAGCCGGGGTATCTTCCCTTGGCAACGAGTGATTTCGTGTGATCTTGTCGAGAAGCTTTAAGAATTGCTTTGTGTTTTTGGTGAGAAATTTGAGACGCTGTCTCTAATTTGCTGCTGATTCTTGGAGGATCATCCACGTACTTATTCATCAAGGTGTGTGTGTGTTTTCATGATGATTGCATCTACAAGATCGAGAGCGTCATGTGACTCGGGTGATATTGTACCGTGAAACATCGGAAAAATTATTCGCGCCATCATTTTTCTGTTGACGATCGCATCAAGTGGCATTCAGATCAAGGTTGATGACAGTAGAATTTTTCCTGCTATTTGATTCAATTGTTTGAAAGATGGTGAACTCGCAGCATGAGAAATATGATCGTGAGGAGGGCGATGAACTTCCGAAGGACCTGGAGATAAGTGATGACTTGTGTATCCATCTGATGTCGATCAAGGGAGCCAACAAGAAGCTTGGGACCAGGGTTGAGGAGTTGTCTGTAAATATTATGGGCATCGAGGATAGGTTGAACGAGCGTTTGACTGCCAGCGACCGACAACGCACTAATAGTCTGCAGGTGATGACTGAGAATCTTAATCGGCTCACCGCAGCAGTTCAACGTCTTCAGGCGAGAGATGTGGCACCCCGACAGTCCCGCTCACCACGACAGCGTCATGACTGCGACAACGACGATGATGGTGATTTTTCTAAGGATTCTGATGCCCGTGGAGGCTTACCTCACCGACCACGGCATGATGCTGGGGCTCACCGCCATGTTGGGCGGCGCCGTGATTATGATGGCAATGGTGCCCACGAGGATGATGGTTTGGGTCGAATCAAGATAACCATACCTGAATTCTCGGGACGTTGTGCTGGCCGGGAGAAATATTTGGAATGGGAGATGCGCGTAAATCAAAATTTTGATGGTCATAACTACTCTGAAGAGAAGAAGGTTCGTGTTGCATCAATGAAATTTATAGAGTATGCTCTTGTATGGTGGGATAATAAAAATCGTACTCACGAGCGACCAGCGACATGGGCTGGCATGAAGCGAATCATGAGGGAACGTTTTGTACCTGCTTATTACACACGCCAGCTTCACAATAGACTCTGGCGTCTGGTGCAAGGTACAAACTCAGTTGATGAGTACTATAAAGATATGCAAGTTTTAATGATCCGTACAGCTGTGCGTGAGTCTGCGGAGGTGACCATGGTACGTTTCTTTGAGGGGTTATAGGAAAATATTCTAGACCGTGTGGACTTAACGCAATATAATGATATTCATGAGTTTCTTCATCAAGCGGCGCGTGCTGAACGTTGGGTATTGGAGAAGCAAGCTTCAGAGACTCGTCCAACTTACAATAGTGGGCGACGTGGTTCTTCTCCTATTGATGGTGGGTCCAGTGCTAAACCGACTCCTTCTTATAAGTCAGGAAGCATTGAACAGAGCAAAGTGGCGGTTGCACCAAAGGAGGTTTCTCAGGTTTCATCTAATGCAACTTCATCTCATCATCGTAATATTATTTGCCACAAGTGTGGAGGATGTGGACACATGAAGCATGAATGTTCCAATCAACCAAGGACTACTTCTTGATGCGGAATATATTTCAGAATCTGAAGATGAGACGCTTAAGTTAGATGATGGAATTAAAAGAGGTCATGGTGATACCATACTATGTTATCCTCAAGATAATCCTGATATGGAGAGTTTGCTAGCACATAAGGTCCAGCGAGATGACAAGACCATTGTTGAACAAGGACAGCGACGGAGTATTTTTCAAACTGCATGTACCATCAAGGGAGAAGTGTGCAAACTGATAATTGACGGCGGCAGTGCTAGCAACATGATTAGTAAGGATGTGGTGGAGTCTCTTTCATTGCCAACATGGGAGCACCCAAAACCATATTATATGAAGTGGATCAATGATGTGGGCAAAGTGAAGGTTACTCATAGGGTTAAGGTCCCTTTTTATGTTGATGGCTATGTGGCTATGTGGATAAAGTGGAATGCGACGTTATGCCACTGCATGTTTGTCATTTTATTTTGGGGCGTTCATGGCAGCATGATGTTAATGCTCTTCATCATGGGTGAATAAATAGGTACACTTTTATACATAAGGGTGAGTTCTATGCTATTATTCCTAAGGATGCAAAGAATATAAAGTGTATTGTTAAAATATTCAAGAACAAATCTCCAAGGTATAGGACGAAACCGAGAACAGTTTTCTTTCAAGGAAGGAAGGATGATGTGACCCTATTTCTGATCCTAAAAATATGATTAAAAAGGCCAGTCCAGGAAACTCTGAAATGTATGTAATTCCTGCCAGACACAATGAGGAAAAGAAACTGAAGGAAGCTACTATTGTGCGTGGCAACGACAATGAAAGAGTTGAATTGAGAGCCAATTTTGTACACAAGGACCAGACGTCTACACATATTTATACTGGACATTGTTCATGTTGATGCACGAAAGGACGTCGAGCTACTTTTCAAACATGCAAACACATTTACGTGCGCATGCAAGGAAAGAACTGTTGACCATACAGGAGAAAGCTAGTTTTGTTTTGGACGTTTGCAGCTTGCCGGACATTAAATTAGTTAAGTCTTGTTTAGTTAGATAAGAAAAGAGTCTTTTGTTTTTTCTCTCTCTTATTATTTGGTCAAAGTACTCGGTTGTTAGTTTGTTACGATGGGTATTAGAGTTCAAGTCGGTTTCAAAGTCAGGAGAGAGTCGGGCTTATTCCATCGACCCGTGCCTGCGTGCACAATAATATAAGGAGGTCATTCCTCATGTAATGGGAAGATTATTTTTGGGTGTTGAAATAGAAACCAAAAATCGGGGTATCTTCCCTTGGCGACGAGTGATTTCGTGTGATCTTGTCGAGAAGCTTTAAGAATTGGTTTGTGTTTTTGGCGAGTGATTGGAGACGCCGTCTCTAATTTGCTGCTGATTCTTGGAGGATCGTCCATGTATTTCTTCATCAAGGTGTGCGTGTTGTTTTTGTGGTGATTGCATCTACAAGATCGCGAGCGCCACGTGGCTCAGGTGATATTGTACCGTGAAAGATTGGGAAAATTATTCACGCCATCGTTTTCTATCAATGATCGCATCACTTGCCGATGGATCCGGAGCCGCCACCGCCACCATGCCCACCATGCCCGCGAGAAAAAGGAGAGGGATAGAGGGCGAGGGATGGGAGTGAGGGCCGGCCCAGTCGCTTCGGACAGAGCCATTAACGGTCGTTAACGGCGCGTCGTCACAGCTTTCAAACCGTGAGGGATTAGCCACGTCAAAATGCGCTCATAAAATGAATCAGTGTTTTTTGCGAACGTCAATTCTTCGGTTCGGTGCAAAATGACAAGTATTGTAAAGTGGTGGTTTTTCGCGAGTTGTGACACGAAAATGGTGATTCTGTGCATTTCACTCTCATTGAAAATACTATGGTTCAAGAGGAGTTTTCCAAGATCAACCTGACATTCAGCGGCTTGATAAATTTGAACACCCTGGAGGTAACATTCACACATGAGGAAGAAATTAAGAAGGCCCAAGTAAAGCATCCTAGCATAGAAGGGATCAAGCAGAAGGTCCAAAACGGAAAAACTAGAAATTTTGCTATGATGACCAAGGTATGCTTTGGTTCGGCACCCGGTTATGTGTACCTAAGCAAGCCAACTATAACTGCAAATACTTCAAGAAATGCATGAGTCCTTGTATTCCATCCACCCCGAAGGTACCAAGATATACCGAGACTTGAAGGAAATATTTGGCAAGGTATGTGAAAGGGCATTGTATCTTACATTTCTTGTTGCAATGTAGCAACAAAGTCAAAGATGAACGCCAAAGGCGCCGATGGGTTGCTTCAACCCTTACAAGTCTCGCAATAGAAATGGTACAATGTCTGTATGGACTTTATCATCGGGTTACCCAAGTCATCCAAAGACCATGACTCCATATGAGTTATTATGCATGACTCACCAAAATGGCTCACTTTATTCTAGTGAAGACCACTTACTGGGTAGAACAATTAGCTCAGATATACATGTCCAAAATCTTAAGCCCCCATAGAGTACCCAAGTCGATTGTATCATACTGAGGCTGACAGTTAACCTCATCATTATGGCTCCGTCTCCTTTGGGCCTTGGGAACTAAACTAAGGCACAACACAATGGACCACCCTCAAACGGACGGGAAGGCGGAAAGAGTGAACCATATACTGGAAGGTATGCTTAGTTATTGTACATTGACTTATGGTGCTGAATGGGAAGAAAACTTGTTATATGCAATATTTTCCTACGACAACATTTACCATCTCACCATTCGAGGCATTTTATGGACACAGATGTCCTCCCCTCAATTCGTCCCAGACATGAGATGGTCAGTTCCAAGGTAGTTCCAAACCATTTGAAGTTCATTTTACCCAAGATTATTTCGGAGTAACGGTCAGCTCTTGAGTTGTTTACTCTTGCATTATTGACACGCTGGTTCACTCTTCGGGATACGAACTCCCTTAGTGCTTGTTTTCTTAAAGCAAGGTATTTTCCTATTATTGATTTGTTGCAAGTAAAATTGGTTAATGCATCATCACATATTTGGAGAGTTATTCTTGAGGGAAGACATATTCTTGCTCAGGGCCTGGTCCTGAGAATTATTGATGGACATTCCATTGACATTTGGAGGCACAATTGGCTCCCAAGGGATTATAATATGTGTCCTATCACTTAACTCTATGATAAATCCACCTTAGTTTGTTAGGGAACTCATTTATTATAATTTCGCGTCATGGTACCAGGAGAAGGTACAAGAGACGTTTTTTTTTGCCTATTCCTCTGTGCACCAGACAGTTGTCACATGTTTTTTCATGGAGAACTTGACAAGAAGGAAAAAAATTCTGTTCGATCGTCCTATTGCATGTTGGTTGCAACAAAACATCATCGAGAGGCTTAGCTAGAAGGTAATGTTGATTCTTCAAAGTCTGAAAGGGACCAAAAAACTTGGACAAGAATTTGGTTGGTTCAAATTCCTTCTAAGCTAAAAATGTGTCTGTCACGACAATCTCTACCTACGGCGGATCTCCTCCAACACCTAAGTATGTCTACAACGAACGCTTGTGAGTTATGCGTAGCTGAAGACTCGTGAAGACACTCACCTCTTGAATGTAACATGTCAAGGTGTGTGTGGGCTTTAGCGGATCCTAACTTGGTTGAAATCTTGAGCACCACTAGGGAGCCAAACGCGAGGAGATGGATATTCACTCTATTGGAAAGCCTGCCGCATGATGATTTTCTTTTGCTTCCGGTGATGCTATGGGCTATCTCGCATGCTCTTCGAAAGGCACTTCATGAGGAGGAGTTTCAGAGCCCGGCTGCAACACATATGCATTCATACACCACTATCTTTTTGATCTGGCTATATCGGTGTCTTCAGCAGTCCCCTGCCAGGTGTTCGTTATGCTGAACCTTTTAAACCCATGGTGCATTGGATTCCACTATCTGCAGGCTTTGTAAAAGTCGATGGAGGAGTGGCCAACACTACCAACATGAGATTTATTAGCGTTGTGTGTAGAAATTTAGAGGGAGTGTATCTCAGTTCTTCGGCAATTTCTTTCTCTAGTATGATTGATCCTCCCATCCTTAAAGCATTGGCTTGCCGAGAAGCGCTCGCTCTAGCTTTAGATTTAATGCAGGCCACAACCCCCTATTGCAAGGGCGTTATTGATGACATCAACAAGGGCACAGGAGAAAGCTATGGTAATATCATTCACGAGATCAGTTTGTCGGCCTCTAATCTTCGGGCTGTATCTTCATCTTTGAAGGGAGAAAATCCGATATCAAGGCACATAGTCTAAGCATGATCTACGTCTTTCTAAAAGGTGCCACGTGTGGCTCGTTCAGCCTCCTGGCCACAATTGTATCCCCCATAAACATTGTCGATGTTCAATAGAGTGGAGTGTGTTTAGCCCACAAAAAAGGCTAGCCAAAGGAGGTGTAAACTTGCACAAAATTGTATCGGTCAACTCTTCTGATGGAATACTAATAAACTTTGCGATGAACCATCTTTATCGTGATGACAAAGCACCATGCAAAGGCGAAGGCAAAGGCAGCCAATCGAGTACAGACAACAGTTATGCTACGGCGAAGGGCGAACAAAGCGAATGGAAACACAAACACACGAGAGAGGTCACAAGTGGCGGTGTGGAAGCCTTCCCAGGTCATCAGCTGCCACACGGCTGTGGCTGCTATAAAAACACACCGAGAGTCCGAGACGCCGCCACCAACAAACAAACAGAAGCCACGCCGGAGTCTCGTATCGCAAACGTCGGAGGCAGGAAGCACCATCCGCCGTCTCTTCCCGGAGATGGCCGCTCCCGCCGCCGCCGCCGTGGTGGTGCTGTTCGACTTCGACAAGACCATCATCCAGTGGGATAGCGACGACTGGGTCATCACCAAGCTCGGCGCCGCCGACGCCTTCAACCGCCTGCGCCCCACCATGCGCTGGAACTCCCTCATGGTACGAACAGTCGAACACGATACGCCCACACACCCGCCTAGACACGCATGGCGCTTCTCCCGGCTGAGTGGGGCCTTGATGTCTTCCAGGACAGGATGATGGGGGAGCTCCACGCGCAGGGGAGGTCGGCCGACGACATCCGCGAGTGCCTCAGGAGCGCGCCGCTCGACGCGCACGTCCTCTCCGCCATCCGGACGGCGTCGGCATTAGGGTATGAAATGGACCGATGCCGATTTGCCGATGTGTTCTTGATTTCCCCACGCGGCCGGGTGGTTGGATTGGATCTTGATGGTGGTAGGTGTGCGTCGCAGGTGTGATTTGAAGGTGGTGAGCGACGCCAACTCCTTCTTCATCGAGACCGTCCTGGAGCATCACGGCGTCCTCGGCTGCTTCTCTGAGATCAACACCAACCCCGCGCGCGTGGACGCCCAAGGGAGGCTCAGGATCTCGCCGTTCCATGATCCCACCAGCTTGCCCCATGGTTGCAGCCTGTGCCCTGACAACATGTGCAAGGTATGGACAGTAGGATGGCAGATCAGTTCACGTGTTAAAATCACAGATTCACTCGATGCACGTGGGTGATGGAGACAAAAGAAACAATTTATGTCACTCGGTATATATAACGATGTGTTCTGCATTTAGAGTCTTACTCCCTCCATTACAAAATAGATGACTCAACTTTGTACTAACTTTAGTACAAATTTAGTATAAAGTTGGGTCATCTATTTTGAAACGGAAGGAGTATTAGGCATGATGTATTGTCAAACGATTGATAAAATATTGTGTGTGCTGAAACCTCAGTGCATTTACTCATCTGAAAAGTGGTGAAAACCGACCTTGCCACCCATGAACTAAAGTTTCACTTGCCATTGCAGGGCAAGATAATCCAGAGGATTCAAGGGACAGACAGTGCCAAGAACAAGCACTTCATCTACATCGGTGATGGGAAGGGGGATTACTGCCCCTCTCTTAAGCTAGGGGAAGGGGACTATGTCATGCCAAAGGAGAATTATCCCCTCTGGAGTCTCATCAGCAGCGATCCCCAGCTTATCAAAGCTGAGGTTCATCCATGGTCTAGTGGCGAGGAATTCGAAAGGATCCTGCTTAAGCTGGTGAACAAGCTGATCACCTCACATGCACAGGGGTCCCAATTGGACTACAAATGTGACATGAGCAATCCAATATCAATGGAAGTGGGTCACCATCAGACTCTCCCTATCCCAAATTGATCCGTAACCATATCCTAGTTCACGTTACAGGCAAGATTGCGTGACCATTTTCACATGCCTCACCAAGGAACTGTCCTCGGTCAGAATTCATCCTAGTATATGATGTAACAAATAATTGCACTGACTATGTCGGTGGATTTTCTGCACATTGCGTCTCTTATCAAACTGCAGGATAGCATATGTGATTAAATTTAGAATCAAGACTTGCCCATCAAACTCTACAGGCAAGTTCAGGGACCCAACAGCATGTTTAAATGAGATAAAACAGTCAACAGTGTAACAGAGTGGTAGTGATCTGCTAATGCAGGTGTGGCATTTTCAGTAATCATATTTATAAACAGGATTTACCTTGGCACTTTGTATCAGCCTGCAGAACTAGCCATATCTACTTCAAACCAGCTCCTGGTCTCATAGTTTATGTATGGGCACGGCCCATGGTGGCATTTCAGATTGTGGGAACCGAATGCACGTTGTAACAAATTCTTAATATTTTGGACATCCATCTTGCGACAGGAATACATGAATCTGGCCATTGACTTCAATCCAGCTACACCCTGGTTCTTTTTTTACTCCATGATCTAGTAGCATATTCCTAAGTCTTGTAACATCACTCCACCTTCCTAAATCTGCATAAATGTTTGATAACAATATAGAAGAAGAAACATCCTGTGGATCTAACTCTAACAATCTTTCTGCTGCTCTCTCAGCAATCTCGATATTTCCATGTATCCTGCAAGCTCCCAAAATCGTCCTCCATATGGATGAATCCGGGATCAATGGCATCTGATTGATAAGAGATTCAGCCTCGGCTAGTCTTCCAGCCTTGGACAGAATATCAATCATGCAAGCATAGTGCTCCATCGTAGGAGTGATTCCATAGACACTACTCAGCAATTGAAAGTACTTCCTTCCCTCGTCAAGTAATCCTGCATGGCTACACGCTGAGAGAACACCTACAAATGTGATATCATCAGGCCTTTTCCCATCATCTACCATCCGTCTGAACGTGTCCAGTGCCTTGTACCCATGACCATGTTGAGAATAACCACAGATGAGTGTATTCCATGCAACTTGATCACATGTTTCTGACTCATAGAATAGCATCTCAGCATCCGTTATGTTCCCACACTTCACATACATGTCAACTAGAGCACCAGAAACAACTGAGCTGTTCCAGCCAGACTTGATGGCCCATGAATGAAGTTGGAGCCCACTGCCTAAGGATGCCATATCAGAGGAAACACTCAATGAAACTGCTAGTGTAGCATCATTAGGCCTTTTGTTTTCTTGCAACATTGAACGGAAACATTCCATCACCTTCTCAGCTTCATCCGTTTTAGCATATCCTGACATAATCACTGTCCACGAGAAAGCATCTCTTTCTTCCAGTCGATCAAAAACCAGGCACGCACTTGTAAAGCAGCCAGATTGCGCATACATGTCAAGTAGCATTCTTGAAACATCATTATCGCTTTGCAACCCACTTTTCAGAACACATGCATGAACCTGAGTGTCATACATCAGGTTCATCAAGCTAGTGCAGCATCTCAAAACACCAACATAAGTGTATTTGTTGGCTGAAAAGCCTTCGCACTTCATCTGCTTGAAAATCCTCAAACCCTGCTCACAGTTGCTTCCACTATAAAATCCGGAGAGAAATGTGTTCCATGAAAATGTGTCAGGCTCATGCATAAGATGAAAAGCAACTGTTGCATCTTGAGCAGCACCAACTTTCACATACATATTTAGAATGGAATCAGCCACTAATTTTGGCATAGCCAGCCCGCTTTTCACAACATACGCATGAGCACAGCGACAAAGGTTTGCATCACCAGTCTTTGATGCAACACCAGCAATGCCCACGAATGTATATTGGTTTGGTTTGACTCCCATGTCTGACATCTTTACGAAAAGATCAAATGCTTCCCAGGCCATACCATGTCGACCGAAAGAAGAGATCATGGCACTGCAATGCACCACATCAGGTTCATCTATCCTGATAAAGACTTGATAGGCCTCTTCAGCAGATAGACATCTCGAGTACATCTCAACAAGGCAATTGTTCAGCACGTTATCGGTTTCCAGCCCTCTCTTGACCACCAATGCATGAAGAGCCTGACCAGACTTTGCAAGGCCGAGTTCCACACAACACTTAAGAAGAGTAGGCACAGTATACTTGCTTATCTCATCACCAAATTCGGACAACTTATGGAAAACATGCATGGCCTTTCTGTAGTCGCCCTGCCGAGCATACTCAGTGAGCAGAGCATTCCATGACATGTCGCTTCGTTCGGGCAAGCCTAGCAACACGGTCTCAGCAGCGTCCACCTCCCCATGGATCGCGTAAGCTTGAACAAGGGACGAGCCAACGTAGGGATCATCCAGACCTTGCAACTTAACCACCTGACCATGCACCTGACGCGTAAACTCGGAGTGTGAGCTCATCACCGAGCAGGCCTTGAGCACCGAAGCGAGCGTGAACCCGTTAGGCGCAAGACCTTGTTGGTTCATCTGACAAAACAGGTCCAGAGCCTCCTCGGCATCTCCCGCGGCGGCGTAGGCGGATAAGAGGGCGGTCCAGGCGACGACGTCTCTGTGTGGCATTCCGTCGAACACCCTTCGTGCGTCCGCCAGGCGGCCACACTTGCAGTACATGTTGAGGAGCGAGTCGAGGAGAAACGTGTCCGGCTGCCGCGCGGAGCGGAGCAGCCGCGCGTGGAGCTCCTGTCCGCAGCGGAGCGCTCGGCGGACGGCGCAGTCCTGCAGCGCCGCTGCGTGGGACCGGAGCTCATCGGCTTCAGGGAGGGGGCGCGAATTGGGGTGGGAAGGAGAAGAATGTGCTGCGGGTCGCGTCGGCCGTGGAGAGGTGCCGGTCGGCGACAAGGGAGGAGCGCGGTGGTAGGAGAATGGGCCGTGGAAAAGAGCGAGGGAAGACATGAATTTGGCCTGCGAGAAGGCAAAAGAGTAGAGTGGGCAGTGGCCACGAAGACGCTTACAGGCAAAGTTACCTAAGAAATTGACCAAATCTCTATTCCTAATGTCTTATTCCTAATGTCTCAGTTGATAGTCTCTGTTTCGGGTTTATTTTTGTCCGTGGTTTTTTTGGTATCTCCTCTCACCTTCGCTGGGTTTTTTTCGTAGATTTTTTTTGTCTCCTCCCCCTACTTTATCGGTTTATATTCGCCTCACACAACGAAAAAAATTGAACGGATCAGAACTTTTCATACTGACGCAAATTATTCAGTAATATCTTTATGTAAAAGAATCAATCACAATCAATCTCTAAAGATCAAATCTAAATTCATTAGTCTTCATAACGTTTGTTTCCTTGCGAATCACGTCCATAACTTTCTTTCTTTGTTTGGGCAGAAACTGTTTGGTAGCAGAGATTAGCAAGCTTCCTATGAGCGTAGTAATAGGAAGTATTCTTTTTCTTGATGATTCGTTTCCATGCATGATGATAGTAAATTAGGCCAACATTCATCAATATTTATCAACGTCATCAATCGTATCCATTCCTACCTTAAGGGAATCTGCTCGCTACGTCTTGTTTAAGGGGATCCGCTAGCTACTTCGTCGTTGCACGTTATTTTCACAAGCAACTCCCCTAAGAAAACACAGCGCCCTACCTCGACTTCCCTACCTGGCTGCCGCCGCCGCCCACCGATCTCGCCGCCTCCCGGCGATCCCCTCCTCCCTCCCGCAGCTCGAACGACCCACTTTTTTGGCCACGAGCACTGCCTGCCTCTTCACCCATGCGTCGCCCCTCCTCTTCACCATAGCCACAAGCACCATCCGAGGCGGAGCCGCGGCGCCTCCACAGATGCGGCGGAGACACCATATTCAGTGGAGACGGCGGTGTAAATCTTCTCCCACTCTGCCCCTTCCCCTGGTTACCGGCCTGCTCCACCTCCCCTCTGCTTCGTGTGGATCTGCTCATGTGCAACAGTAAACTTTATTTAGGTAGAACTATTCTTCTAGGCCTTTTTTTGTTACTTACAAATTAACTTTTTGAGCCAATGCTTACGGCATGAACTATTACCTAGAGTTCCTTAATCAATCTGCTTGTCCATCTTTTCATTTGGTTCAATTACTATCAGCAAGAACGCATTGTGAAACCGTTAGCTTATGAATGTGTGCTCTTCCTGCAATAATAACATTTGCAATATAAGGGCCGAGGCACACCCATGCATCAGGATGATGTGCACCACGTGGGAAGTAATACTAATATGGCCTAAGTGGATAATGAAATATCCAAAGATACACTTGACTGGATCAACTTTTTTCTCTGAAATTGTTCCTCATGATGCGCGGATGTAGATGCTATATTTTTAAAATTTCAAATCACTTATGCATGCCAACGTGATTCTTATCCTTTTCGTTAGACATTGTGTTCCCGTCAATCCATCCATGCATCGAACCAATTTTTTTTACTCTGTTCAGGTTGCAATTATGAACGAGTAGCATATGTATGCACTGAACTACTTGCATAAGACAGTGAAATGCTTTTTACTCGCATGAGTGGAATTTTGGAATAGAGAAAGAACATACAACAGAAATCACGTAATTAATTGATTACATAAATCGAGATCACGTAAAACAAGTTTGATAGGTCCGTTGCATCGCACAGGCATTTTTTCTATATGTACTAACAGGTTCTATTTATTTCCTTTGATCGGTCAACACTCCTATGTCCTATGTAGGTAAGAAGGAAAGAAAACCTAACGGTACATCCGGCAAAACAGTCAACGGCGAGCTTCATCGCCGCGTACGCGTCGTAGTACCTGGCCATTACCGGCTGGGGCATCAAGGACTTAGCCGGTGAAGAAGGTGTGGGTATTGGTAGAGCTCCAAGAAGCTGCCCTTCGTCCTGCCCGCCGTCTTCACCATCGGTCCCCGGGTGACCACCCTGGAACTCGGCAACGCTACCAAGGCGACACGGTCCGGGTTGGTTCGGTCCCTCATTGAGCCACCATTTGGACCGGCCAACCACCACCAGCGTCAACGTGCTGGGGCAACGGCGAGGTAGGTTGCGTGTGCGGGTGCTGTGGCGAGGTGGTGGACATGCGGGAGCGCCAGCGATGAGGTCGGTGATGTGTTGCGGCAAGTGTGCAGCTGTTAGCCATGAACCTTTCGTAGCAGTTTTTTTTCATGAGCCCATGTTTTTTTGTGTTCGGGCCTTGCCATAATTAGCGGATTAACCATGAAAAAAAACATGACGTTTAGTTTGTTGTCAAATGATGTCGTGATTTTCGGATCAAGCCATGTTTCTCATGTACTTCCTATTTCCTGTTCGACTGAATAGAAGTGCAGAAAGTGAACACACCAACACAACTGAAAGCAGTCATATTCAGTTATAGAGGTATACATTTATACAAGATATACACAGGCAGGTGCGGCCAGTAACCCAACTAACTCCTGAGCTGACCTTGCTAATCCTTTACTCGCGATAAAGACGCAGACGATAAGGAAAGGTTGTTACGAAGAGAGCAATGGGAGAGAGAGAATCACGTGGTGGCAGGTGGACCTGAACATATGCTTCAACAAAGAAAACGACAGCGTAGGATCATGGTGCGTGATTGTAGGCGGAGGCTATTAAATCTCACGCGGAAATCACGGCTGAG
Organism: Triticum dicoccoides; assembly: GCF_002162155.2. Classification (NCBI taxonomy): domain Eukaryota; kingdom Viridiplantae; phylum Streptophyta; class Magnoliopsida; order Poales; family Poaceae; genus Triticum; species Triticum dicoccoides. Next base: position 403,161,100 of record NC_041384.1, on the reverse strand, counting down.
CGATTCTCGCACGATCCGAAGTTCACACCCAATCGACCGTTTTCCCCAGTTGATGGCCTGCATGTGTGTTGTGCTAAAATGGTCGCTGCCATGGCAGCAAAACCCGCAGCTAGAACGCTGCCAGCACCAAGTTGAGAACTCGAGATCGTCAGTGGTGCATGCACGACAGCGATGGCGAGAGGCTATGGTGCATGGGGAGGAGAGAAAAGAAGGAGAGGGGAAGCTTGGGGACATGGTAATTTACCCGGGGGCTGCCGGTCGCCATGCTGAGAATGGATGGCGGCGGCAGTGACATTTTTTCTCAGTCCTCTTGGTCGGACCGGTTGAAGACCAGACCGGATCGGACCGACAATTTTCCAGGCCGATTTTAGCAGACCAGATCATCCGTTTTCTCTAACAAGCCAGGACCGAGCGTGTCAAACACTGATTGAGCCACGAGCGATACGTCCAGCCCTGCCCACCGTCGAAACGAAGCTCCTACTCCACGTGAAGTTGATCGCGCTGTTGCACTCGTACGGTAGGAGCCACGGGCATGACATGGTGAAGGGCTAAAGGGTTGATCGAGGGTGAGACCCGGATGCTGGTGGCGCAGCTGACCATGGACGAGATCTTCACCTGCACCAAAAAGTTCAAGCGGGAGGTGTTTAGTAGTGTGCAGAAGGAGCCGGACCAATTCGGCCTCTTCATCTACAATGCCACCGTGAAGCAGCTGGTGGACGTGCCGGGGCATGAGTACTTCTCCTACCTCGGCGAGAAGACACAATAGGAGGCAGCAAGCAGGACCAAGGTGGATGTTTGTGGAGCGGGATGGCCTCACGTGCCAGAACGCCGCCAAGGTGGACGCCGAGAACAAGGTGCTCTTTGTGCAGCAGCAGGGCGAGGCGCTCAAGGAGAAGGCCAAGGGCAAGGCGGAGGTGCGGGTGTTTGAGAACACTAGGAAGGCCGACAACGCCGCCTCAGACCGACCTCGCCATGAAGTGGAAGGCTGGGACTGGCATGCCAAGGTCGCCGAGGTTGAGGCCGCCAAGGCTGTCACCATCCGCGATGCCGAGTTGCAGATGGAGGTTAAGACGAAGAACGTGCTCTGCCAAACTGACAAGCTCAAGGTCGAGCAGCTCAGCAAGTCCACAGTACACTACGACACACAGGTTGGTTATGCAATAAGCATGTATAAAAATATAGTACTAGGGATAAGAGAAATTCATACTTATTGACCTCAGCATTTTATATTTTGTAGGTTCAAGAATCGAACACGTTCTTCTACAGCTGCTAGAAGGCGGCGGATACGACATTGTATAAGGAGATGAAGGCGGCGGTGAGGTGAAGCGGCCAAGCAGAAACACATGCATGTCTCGATATGGGAGGAAAGGGAGGGAGATAAGGTGAGGGTTAGCGGTGCAACATGCCACACGAGGAAAGGGGTGAAGAGATGACCTTGAGGAGGGAAGTGAGCTCGGTCCATGGCATGGGTCAGATTAGAGGAAGGTTGATCCATGGTTTGGCCAAAGGGGTGATGAGCGAGGGAGAAGTAGAAGGCCCCCTCTCATATCTTGGTGCGCGAGCAAGTCTGTCGAGGTGGAAGAAGCCTGTCATTTCATGACGGCGTTGGTGACCTTGGCGTGATGTTGTTCGCCGATTTGTGGGCGGATCAGGCAACCGTCTGGTCTCTCGATCCCCCCCCCCTTCACTAATTTTGGTGAGAAGAGGGGAGGGATGAAAGGGTGGAGGGGTGGGAGATGAGGTCGCCGATTCTGTTGGTTGTGGGGGCGAGGACGGAGAGAGGAGAGTGAGCGACGCCGGTGAAGTCTATGGATCTAGAGAGGGAGGGGAACAAGAGAGTGAGTGATGCGGAGAGGTAGTGGATAGAGTGCGGTTGTTCGGGAGAGGACAGCAAGTCGTATAGGAGGGGTATAATAGGAATATCATAAAAATAAAGCTTTATTTATACCTGTACACTATATATATTTAGAATAACATAAAATATTTTCTCAATAAATTACTTAAAAATATCCAAGAAATTACGGATGACCGACTATCATTATGTAAAGGGGGAATCCGTTCTTTGCTCGTGGAGAAATGTAACATAGTTTTTATGGGCAATATACCACATACCCTAAATAGTAGGTATTCGTGAGAATAACCATCAACATGTGATTTAGAGGTGAGACTAAAATTATTAAAATTGGGATGCCACTCAATCTACTAGAAACTGCTCATTTCTTGGATTTGTCCAATGAATATATATTTTCCATACCACCATCATAAAAAATTATTCTAATCTTTGTTTATATTAGAATACCTTTGTAGGTCATAAAAACTGATGGATTTGATTGTGCTTCGGAGATGTCGACTGACAAAGACCCTGATGTAACGATGATGGAGGGGGCTAAGAATTCAACGAGTTTTACACAACCAAAAGAGGTGCATGCAATAATTGTTCTTCTTCGTATGTATGTTGCACATGATATAATACTCAAAAGGTATATTTCTATATATATTTAATTTTGTAGAATATGAGAGAGATGGAGATGGATTATGTCGGGGTTCAAAAAGAAACCCATTCAGAGGGTTTTTGGGGCGATGTCATTGGAAGGGGACAAAAATTCACCATGTTTTATACAACAAAAAGATGTGCAAGTGATGATATCCCACAACAACGACACACTCAAAATAAAGCAAACCGGCTGGAATTACGATAAATGTTTATGGCAACATTTATTTCCAACTGGTATTCTGATGAGTAAGTTCAATGATGTTCACATAACTCAAGAAAAATATTTCAAAAGCCCGTAGCAACGCGCGGGCATTCTACTAGTGCTTATTAGTGCAACACCACGTCTAAGAAATTGCCTATGTTTTGTTTTGTTTTCAGAGAGAAAGAAAACTGACTACTATGTCCAATATACATTTGGCGCGTAAAAACTCTGACACTGTAAAGTACGTCGGATCTTGATCGTACGCATAGCAATTACTCGCTGTAGTATGGCAATTTTGCTGACAATCTTTTACACTACACGACAATTTTTACTTAGAACATGGCAAATCTTACACAACAACAATAATAAATCTTACACAACATCATGGCTGCTTTATTGCTCAAATAGTTCTTACACCATCAATCAACAAGGATAAAATCAAACTAGGACATCAGACAAAATATCTGTTTTGGCATGGCAAATGTTGACGTTTGCTGTCAAATGCTAAATACTCCCTCCGTCCCATAATGTAGTGTTGGAAATATGCCCTAGAGGCAATAATAAAATGGTTATTATTATATTTCCTTGTTCATGATAATTGTCTATTGTTCATGCTATAATTGTGTTATCCGGAAATCGTAATACATGTGTGAATACATAGACCACAACACGTCCCTAGTGAGCCTCTAGTTGACTAGCTTGTTGATCAAAACATAGTCATGGTTTCCTGACTATGGACATTAGATGTCATTGATAACGGGATCACATCATTAGAAGAATGATGTGATGGACAAGACCCAATCCTAAGCATAGCTCAAAGATCGTGTAGTTCGTTTGCTAGAGCTTTTCCGAATGTCAAGTATCATTTCCTTAGACCATGAGATTGTGCAACTCCCGGATACCGTAGGAGTGCTTTGGGTGTGCCAAACATCACAACGTAACTGGGTGACTATAAAGGTGCACTATGGGTATCTCCGAAAGTGTCTGTTGGGTTGGCACGAATCGAGACTGGGATTTGTCACTCCGTATGACAGAGAGGTATCTCTGGGCCCACTCGGTAATGCATCATCATAATAAACTCAATGTGACCAAGTGGTTGATCACGGGATCATGCATTACAGTACGAGTAAAGTGACTTGCCGGTAACGAGATTGAACGAGGTATTGGGATACCGACGATCGAGTCTCGGGCGAGTAACGTACCGATTGACAAAGGGAATTGTATACGGGATTGATTGAATCCTCGACATCGTGGTTCATCCGATGAGATCGTCGTGGAACATGTGGGAGCCAACATGGGTATCCAGATCCCGCTGTTGTTTATTGACCGGAGAGTCGTCTTGGTCATGTCTACGTGTCTCCCGAACCCGTAGGGTCTACACACTTAAGGTTCGGTGACGCTAGGGTTGAAGAGATATTAGTATGCAGTAACCCAAAAGTTGTTCGGAGTCCCGGATGAGATCCCGGACGTCACGAGGAGTTCCGGAATGGTCCAGAGGTGAAGAATTATATATAGGAAGTCCAGTTTCGGCCATCGGGAAAGTTTTGGGGGTCACCGGTATTGTACCGGGACCACCGGAAGGGTCCCGGGGGTCCACCGGGTGGGGCCACCTATCCCCGAGGGCCCCATGGGCTGAAGTGGGGAAGGGAACCAGCCCCTGGTGGGCTGGTGCGCCCCCCTTGGGCCTCCCCCTGCGCCTAGGGTTGGAAACCCTAGGGGTGGGGGCGCCCCACTTGGCTTGGGGGGGAAGCCACCCCCTTGACCGCCCCCCCCCCCTTGAGATCCAATCTCTAGGGCCGGTGCCCCCCCTAGGGGCCCTATATATAGTGGGGGGAGGGAGGGAAGCCGCACCAAGTCCCTGGCCCCCTCCCTCTCCCCTCGTAACACCTCTCTCTCTCTCTCGTTGGAGCTTGGCGAAGCCCTGCCGAGATCACCGCTACTTCCACCACCACGCCGTCGTGCTGCTGGATCTCCATCAACCTCTCCTTCCCCTTGCTGGATCAAGAAGGAGGAGACGTCTTCCCAACCGTACGTGTGTTGAACGCGGAGGTGCCGTCCATTCGGCGCTAGGTCATCGGTGATTTGGATCACGACGAGTACGACTCCATCAACCCCGTTCTCTTGAACGCTTCCGCTCACGATTGAAAGAACATGCGGTGCCCCCATGTTTGGTTTTGGTAATTGATGACAATCTCTATGGACTAATGGTTGCCTTGAGTTATATTTGAAGGTTTTGTCCATACGCTTTTCTTGGAGTACATGTGTTGGTTTCAAGGAGAGTTTGTGTCGACCAAGGTGCTATTCAAGGAATTACCTAAAGATTGGTCTTGTGAGAGGTTGATCAAGACTAAGTTAAAGAGTGAATCAAGATGATCAACCCACAAAGCGTAGAAGATATACCGAGAGGGATCAAGTGATCCCATGGTATGGTAAGCATTGTCAATTATGCTTTGTGTACTAACCCATGGTCTTCGTGAGGGTTCTTTGTGGGGTTAGGTTGCGGTCTGCAAGTTCAAGTGGAGCACCACGAAGAGATCAAATGCTTGAAGCTTGTTGTCCTTTGTGGTGACAATGGACCTGTGAAGATGTGCGGAAGAGTAGCTCGCCCATAGTAGAGTATGGGGGAGCAATCAACTAGTCTTCATCGACTCAACACAATCAAGAAAGGTTGCGGTGCAAGTTCAAGTGGAGCATCACGAAGAGATCAAATGCTTGAAGCTTGCCGTCCATTGTGGTGACAATGGACTTGTGAAGATGTGCGGAAGAAAGGCTCACCCATAGTGGAGTATGGGGGAGCAATCAACTAGTCTTCATCGAGCCAACACAATCAAGAAAGGTGGTCCAACTTGAGGGAGTCAAGATCGTCGTCACCTAGCTCAAGTGGACCATGTGCAAGGCAAAGGTTTGCCCTTGATAGGTTTTCTATTTTACCGGTCTCATGATGGTAGTTGGGAGACCGGGTTATAGGATCAATTGACATACTATCAAGGGGGGCTCTCAATGAGTAGCTTGATCGTTTCGTTCATTGAGAGCTCAAACCATTGCATCCTTGCATTATCTTTCTTGGTTCTTGTTTGGTTCTCTTTGTGAGTCTTAGAGCTTACGGTCATCTTGTTGACAAGCTTGAGTTCATCAAAAACGGAGTTCGCTTGCCTCTTCTATGATGTTTTCGATGTTGGAGGTTTTGCCAGTTCTTCTTGGTTGGAGGTTTCACTCCTCTTTTTGTTAGGCATACCTCGCTGTTTTGATGCTACTCGTCGTCTTGTTTCCAACAAGCTTGAGTTTGCTCAATTCGGAGCTCATATACAGAAGTTATGGCAGTTCTGGTTTTCTTGAGTGTGGTTTTTGTCAGGGTCCTAGCGGTAGTACTGTGGTACCCAGCGGTAGTACCGCTGAGGAGTCACAAGCGACAGTACCGCTCCGCAGTGGTAGTACCGACGGTGACTCCGCAGCAGTACTACCGTTGGCTTACCAGGTCCCTACCGCGTCGATTCGAGGGGTCTTTTTCTGTGTCGGATTGTGCGCTACCTCGCTGCGGCAGTAGTGCGGCAGTACCGCTCCTTAGCGGCAGTACCGCCCTTCCTCCACGGTAGTACCGCCCGGTTCCCTCTTTCCCTTTCCCCTTCGTTCTGCGTGGCAGTACCGCTGAAGGGAGCGGTAGTACCGCTTAACCCAGCGGTAGTACCGCTGTCTCCTGCGGTACTACCGCCCCAAGATTCATGTTTTGTTGCTCCTTTTCCCTGTTTCTTCTGCCTGAGTGGTAGTACCGCTCGTGGAGCGGTAGTACCGCTCGTGTGCGGGCTAAGCACAAAACGGTTGGATTTTTTCCTCCTATAAAAGGGGGTCTTCTTCCCCAATGAACCTTATCCTTCGAGCTCGTGTTCTTCTCCCATTGTTGACCTTCTTCGAGCTTGCTAACTCTCAATCCCTCCATGGATTCTTGCTAGTTTTGAGGGAAAAGAGAGAGGAGATCTAGATCCACATTTCCACCAATCACTTTCTCCTCTATGTGAGGGGAACCCCTTGGATCTAGATCTTGGAGTTCTTGGTGTTCTCTTTCTTGTTCTTCCTCTCATTTTCCTCCCTAGCATTAGTTGCTTCGGTGGGATTTGAGAGAGAAGGACTTGGGCACTCCGTGTGCCCTTGCCATTGCATTTGGTGCATCAATTTGAGTTCTCCACGTGATACGTGGAAGTTACAAGTTGAGAAGCTTATTACTCTTGGGTGCTTGGTACCCTTGAGCGTGTTCCTCTTGGGTGCTTGGGCGCCCTAGACGGTTGTTGGTGTTCGGAGCTCAATCATTGTGGTGCAAAGCTCCGGGCAAGCATCGGGGTCTCCAATTAGGTTGTGGAGATCGCCCTGAGCAATTTGACGGGTACCAGTGACCGCCCCCAAGGGTTGCCAAAGTGTACGGGTTCGGTGACCGCCCCCAAGGGTTGCCATTTGTACGGGTTCGGTGACCGCCCTCAAGGGTCCCTTAGTGGAATCACGGCATCTTGCATTGTGCGAGAGCGTGAGGAGATTACGGTGGCCCTAGTGGCTTCTTGGGGAGCATTGTGCCTCCACACCGCTCCAAACAGAGATTAGCATCCGCAAGGGTGTGAACTTCGGGATACATCGTCGTCTCCTCGTGCCTCGGTTATCTCTTACCCGAGCCCTTTACTTATGCACTTTACTTTGTGATAGCCATATTGTTTCTTGTCATATATCTTGCTATCACATAGTTGCTTATCTTTCTTAGCATAAGTTGTTGGTGCACATAGGTGAGCCTAGTTGTTTTAGGTTTTGTGCTTGGCAAATTAACCGCTAGGTTTATTCCGCATTTGTTCAAGCCTAAACCGTAATTATTTTAAAACGCCTATTCACCCAACCCCTCTAGGCGACATCCACGATCTTTCAGCGATCTACAAGGGTATGTAGATGCACTCCCCTTTCCCTCATTGCTAGATAACTCCATAGATTGATCTTGGTGATGCGTAGAAAATTTTAAATTCTGCTACATTCCCCAATAGTGGCATCATGAGCTAGGTCTATGCGTAGTTTCTATGCACGAGTAGAACACAAAGCAGTTATGGGCGTCAATATTGTCAATTTACTTGTCGTTACTAGTCTTATCTTGATTCGGCAGCATCGTGGGATGAAGCGGCCCGGACCGATCTTACACGTACGCTTACGTGAGACTGGTTCCACCGACTGGCATGCACTAGTTGCATAAGGTGGCTAGCGGGTGTCTGTCTCTCCCACTTTAGTCGAATCGGATTCGATGAAAAGGGTCCTTATGAAGGGTAAATTGAAATTGGCATATCACGTTGTGGTTTTGGCGTAGGTAAGAAACGTTCTTGCTAAGAAACATATAGCAGCCACGTAAAAATTTGCAACAACAATTAGAGGACGTCTAACTTGTTTTTGCAGCATGTGCCGTGTGATGTGATATGGCCAAAAAGGATGTGATGAATGATATATGTGATGTATGAGATTGATCATGTTCTTGTAATAGGAATCACGACTTGCATGTCGATGAGTATGACAACCGGCAGGAGCCATAGGAGTTGTCTTAATTTATTTATGACATGCATGTCAACATATAACGTCATGTAATTACTTTACTTTATTGCTAAACTGTTAGCCATAGTAGTAGAAGTAATAGATGATGAGACAACTTCATGAAGACACGATGATGGAGATCATGATGATGGAGATCATGGTGTCATGCCAGTGACGACGATGATCATGGCGCCCGAAGATGGAGATCATAAGGAGCAAAATGATATTGGCCATATCATGTCACTATTTGATTACATGTGATGTTTATCATGTTTTACATCTTATTTGCTTAGAACGACGGTAGCTTAAATAAGATGATCCCTCGCAATAATTTCAAGAAAATGTTCCCCCTAACTATGCACCATTGCGAAGGTTCGTTGTTTCGAAGCACCACGTGATGATCGGGTGTGATAGATTCTAACGTTTGAATACAACGGGTGTAAGCCAGATTTACACACGCAATACACTTAGGTTGACTTGACGAGCCTAGCATGTACATGCATGGCCTCGGAACATGGAAGACCGAAAGGTCGAGCATGAGTGGTATAGAAGATACGATCAACATGAAGATGTTCACCGATGTTGACTAGTCCGTCTCACGTGATGATCGGACACGGCCTAGTTGACTCGGATCATGTTTCACTTAGATGACTGGAGGGATGTCTATCTGAGTGGGAGTTCATTGAATAATTTGATTAGATGAACTTAATTATCATGAACTTAGTCTAAAATATTTACAATGTGTCTTGTAGATCAGATGGCCCACGCTAATATTTCCCTCGACTTCAACGCGTTCCTAGAGAAAACCAAGCTGAAAGATGATGGCAGAAACTATACGGACTGGGTCCGGAACCTGAGGATCATCCTCATAGCTGCCAAGAAAGATTATGTCCTAGAAGCACCGCTAGGTGACGCACCCATCCCAGAGAACCAAGACGTTATGAACGCTTGGCAGTCACGTGCTGATGATTACTCCCTCGTTCAGTGCGGCATGCTTTACAGCTTAGAACCGGGGCTCCAAAAGCGTTTTGAGCAACACGGAGCATATGAGATGTTCGAAGAGCTGAAAATGGTTTTCCAAGCTCATGCCCGGGTCGAGAGATATGAAGTCTCTGACAAGTTCTTCAGTTGTAAGATGGAGGAAAATAGTTCTGTCAGTGAGCACATACTCAAAATGTATGGGTTGCACAACCGCTTGACTCAGCTAGGAGTTAATCTCTCGGATGACGCGGTCATTGACAGAATCCTTCAGTCGCTTCCACCGAGCTACAAGAGCTTTGTGATGAACTTCAATATGCAGGGGATGGAAAAGACCATTCCTGAGGTATATTCAATGTTGAAATCAGCGGAGGTGGAGATCAAAAAGGAACATCAAGTGTTGATGGTGAATAAAACCACTAAGTTTAAGAAAGGCAAGGGTAAGAAGAACTTCAAGAAGGACGGCAAGGGGGTTGCCGCGGTAAGCAAGCTGCCGGGAAGAAGCCAAAGAATGGACCCAAGCCCGAGACTGAGTGTTTTTATTGCAAGGGAAGTGGTCACTGGAAGCGGAACTGCCCCAAATACTTAGCGGACAAGAAGGCCGGCAACACTAAAGGTATATGTGATATACATGTAATTGATGTGTACCTTACCAGTACTCGTAGTAGCTCCTGGGTATTTGATACCGGTGCGGTTGCTCGCATTTCTAACTCAAAGCAGGAGCTGCGGAATAAGCGGATACTGGCGAAGGACGAGGTGACGATGCGCGTCGGGAATGGTTCCAAGGTCGATGTGATCGCCGTCGGCACGCTACCTCTGCATTTACCTCCGGGGTTAGTTTTAAACCTCAATAATTGTTATTTAGTGCCAGCTTTGAGCATGAACATTGTATCAGGATCTTGTTTAATTCGAGATGGCTACTCATTTAAATCCGAGAATAATGGTTGTTCTATTTATATGAGATATATGTTTTATGGTCATGCCCCGCTGGTGAATGATTTATTCTTAATGAATCTCGAGCGTAATGTTACACATATTCATAGTGTGAGTACCAAAAGATGTAAGGTTGATAATGATAGTCCCACATACTTGTGGCACTACCGCCTTGGTCACATAGGTGTCAAACGCATGAAGAAGCTCCATGCAGATGGACTTTTGGAGTCTCTTGATTACGAATCATTTGACACGTGCGAACCATGCCTCATGGGTAAAATGACCAAGACTCCGTTCTCAGGAACAATGGAGCGAGCAACCAACTTATTGGAAATCATACATACTGATGTGTGCGGTCCAATGAGTGTTGAGGCTCGCGGTGGCTATCGTTATGTTCTCACCCTCACTAATGACTTGAGTAGATATGGGTATGTCTACTTAATGAAACACAAGTCTGAGACCTTTGAAAAGTTCAAGGAATTTCAGAGTGAGGTTGAGAATGAACGTGACAGAAAAATCAAGTTCTTGCGATCAGATCGTGGGGGGGAATACTTGAGTCACGAATTTGGCACGCACTTAAGAAAATGTGGAATAGTTTCACAACTCACGCCGCCTGGAACACCTCAGTGTAATGGTGTGCCCAAACATCGTAATCGCACTCTATTGGATATGGTGCGATCTATGATGTCTCTTACCGATCTACCACTGTCATTTTGGGGCTATGCTTTAGAGACTGCCGCATTCACTTGAAATAGGGCTCCGTCGAAATCCGTTGAGGCGACACCGTATGAATTATGGTTTGGGAAGAAACCTAAGCTGTCGTTTCTAAAAGTTTGGGGATGCGATGCTTATGTGAAGAAACTTCAACCTGAAAAGCTCGAACCCAAATCGGAAAAATGCGTCTTCATAGGATACCCTAAAGAAACTATTGGGTATACCTTCTACCTCAGATCCGAAGGCAAGATCTTTGTTGCCAAGAATGGATCCTTTCTAGAGAAAGAGTTTCTCTCGAAAGAAGTAAGTGGGAGGAAAGTAGAACTTGATGAAGTATTGCCTCTTGAACCGGAGAGTGGCGCAGCTCAAGAAAATGTTTCTTAGGTGCCTCCACCGACTAGAGAGGAAATTAATGATGATGATCATGAAACTTCAGATCAAGTTGCTACTGAACTTCGTAGGTCCACAAGGACACGTTCCGCACCAGAGTGGTACGGCAACCCTGTCTTGGAAATCATGTTGTTAGACAACGGTGAACCTTGGAACTATGAGGAAACAATGGAGGGCCCAGATTCCGACAAATGGCTAGAAGCCATGAAATCCGAGATAGGATCCATGAATGAAAACGAAGTATGGACTTTGACTGACTTGCCCGATGATCGGCGAGCCATAGAAAATAAATGGATCTTTAAAAAGAAGACAGACGCAGATGGTAATGTGACCATCTACAAGGCTCGACTCGTCTCTAAGGGTTATCAACAAGTTCAAGGGGTTGACTACGATGAGACTTCCTCACCCGTAGTGAAGCTGAAGTCCGTCCGAATCATGTTAGCAATTGTCGCATTCTATGATTATGAGATATGGCAAATGGACGTCAAAAGGGCATTCCTTAACGGCTTTCTTAAGGAAGAATTGTATATGATGCAGCCAGAAGGTTTTTTCGATCCTAAGAATGCTAACAAGGTGTGCAAGCTCCAACGCTCAATCTATGGGCTGGTGCAAGCATCTCAGAGTTGGAACATTCGATTTGATGAGATGATCAAAGTGTTTGGGTTTACACGGACTTATGGAGAAGCCTGTGTTTACAAGAAAGTGAGTGGGAGCTCCGTAGCATTTCTCATATTATATGTGGATGACATACTGTTGATGGGAAATGATATAGAATTCTTGGAAAGCATAAAGGCCTACTTGAACAAGTGTTTTTCAATGAAGGACCTTGGAGAAGCTGCTTATATATTAGGCATCAAAATCTATAGAGATAGATCGAGACGCCTCATTGGTCTTTCACAAAGTACGTACCTTGACAAGATATTGAAGAAGTTCAATATGGATCAGTCCAAGAAGGGGTTCTTGCCTGTATTGCAAGGTATGCAATTGAGCACGGCTCAATGCCCGACCATGGCAGAAGATAGAGAAAAGATGCGTGTCGTCCCCTATGCCTCGGCCATAGGGTCTATTATGTATGCCATGCTGTATACCAGACCTGATGTAAACCTTGCCGTAAGTTTGGTAGGAAGGTACCAAAGTAATCCCGGCATGGAACACTGGACAGCGGTCAAGAATATCCTGAAGTACCTAAAGAGGACTAAGAATATGTTTCTCGTTTATGGAGGTGACGAACAGCTCGTCGTAAAGGGTTACGTCGATGCTAGCTTCGACACAGATCTGGATGACTCTAAGTCACAAACCGGATATGTGTATATTTTGAATGGTGGGGCAGTAAGTTGGTGCAGTTGCAAGCAAAGCATTGTGGCGGTATCTACATGTGAAGCGGAGTACATGGCAGCCTCGGAGGCAGCACAAGAAGCAATCTGGGTGAAGGAGTTCATTACCGACCTAGGAGTCATTCCCAATGCGTCGGGCCCGATGACTCTCTTCTGTGACAACACTGGAGCTATTGCCCTTGCCAAGGAGCCCAGGTTTCACAGGAAGACCAGGCATATCAAGTGTCGCTTCAACTCCATACGTGAAAGTGTTCAAAATGGAGACATAGATATTTGTAAAGTACATACGGACCTGAATGTGGCAGATCCGTTGACTAAACCTCTCCCTAGAGCAAAACATGATCAACACCAGAACTCTATGGGTGCTCAATTCATCACAATGTAACTAGATTATTGACTCTAGTGCAAGTGGGAGACTGTTGGAAATATGCCCTAGAGGCAATAATAAAATGGTTATTATTATATTTCCTTGTTCATGATAATTGTCTATTGTTCATGCTATAATTGTGTTATCCGGAAATCGTAATACATGTGTGAATACATAGACCACAACACGTCCCTAGTGAGCCTCTAGTTGACTAGCTTGTTGATCAAAAGATAGTCATGGTTTCCTGACTATGGACATTAGATGTCATTGATAACGGGATCACATCATTAGGAGAATGATGTGATGGACAAGACTCAATCCTAAGCATAGCTCAAAGATCGTGTAGTTCGTTTGCTAGAGCTTTTCCGAATGTCAAGTATCATTTCCTTAGACCATGAGATTGTGCAACTCCCGGATACCGTAGGAGTGCTTTGGGTGTGCCAAACGTCACAACGTAACTGGGAGACTATAAAGGTGCACTACGGGTATCTCCGAAAGTGTCTGTTGGGTTGGCACGAATTGAGACTGGGATTTGTCACTCCGTATGACGGAGAGGTATCTTTGGGCCCATTCGGTAATGCATCATCATAATGAGCTCAATGTGACCAAGTGGTTGATCACGGGATCATGCATTACGGTACGAGTAAAGTGACTTGCCGGTAACGAGATTGAACGAGGTATTGGGATACCGACGATCGAGTCTCGGGCGAGTAACGTACCGATTGACAAAGGGAATTGTATACAGGATTGATTGAATCCTCGACATCGTGGTTCATCCGATGAGATCGTCGTGGAACATGTGGGAGCCAACATGGATATCCAGATCCCGCTGTTGCTTATTGACCGGAGAGTCATCTCGGTCATGTCTACGTGTCTCCCGAACCCATAGGGTCTACACACTTAAGGTTCGGTGACGCTAGGGTTGAAGAGATATTAGTATGCGGTAACCCGAAAGTTGTTCGGAGTCTCGGGTGAGATCCCGGACGTCACGAGGAGTTCCGGAATGGTCCGGGGGTGAAGAATTATATATAGGAAGTCTAGTTTCGGCCATCGGGAAAGTTTCGGGGGTCACCAGTTGTACCGGGACCACCGGAAGGGTCCCGGGGGTCCACCGGGTGGGGCCACCTATCCCGGAGGGCCCCATGGGCTGAAGTGGGGAAGGGAACCAGCCCCTGGTGGGCTGGTGCGCCCCCCTTGGGCCTCCCGCTGCGCCTAGGGTTGGAAACCCTAGGGGTGGGGGGCGCCCCACTTGGCTTGGGGGGGGGAGCCACCCCCCTTGGCCG
>NC_041384.1:403087318-403146572 GCF_002162155.2 Triticum dicoccoides | reverse complement strand
GGGGCCCTATATATAGTGGAGGGAGGGAGGGCAGCCGCACCAAGTCCCTGGCCCCCTCCCTCTCCCCTCGTAACACCTTTCTCTCTCTCATTGGAGCTTGGCGAAGCCCTGCCGAGATCACCGCTGCTTCCACCACCACACCGTCATGCTGCTGGATCTCCATCAACCTCTCCTTCCCCTTGCTGGATCAAGAAGGAGGAGACGTCTTCCCAACCGTACGTGTGTTGAACGCGGAGGTGCCGTCCGTTCGGCGCTAGGTCATCGGTGATTTGGATCACGACGAGTACGACTCCATCAACCCCGTTCTCTTGAACGCTTCCGCTCGCGATCTACAAGGGTATGTAGATGCACTCCCCTTTTCCTTGTTGCTAGATAACTCCATAGATTGATCTTGGTGATGCGTAGAAAATTTTAAATTCTGCTACGTTCCCCTAGTGTCAAAAAACGTCCTATATTATGGAACGGAGGGAGTATTTGACATCGGACATCTAATATTTGTCTATACAAATAAAATTCCCAAATGCTTAATATTTGACATAGGATTTTTAATATTTGTCTATACAAATAAAATTCCCAAATGCTACAGGGTGCTCGTGGGCTTTTCCATTCAATGGGGCGTGTCAGGACATGAGACATACACGCATCTTCACCCAATCAACGAATATTCAGTACAAACAAAATAGACAACATCAGCACCATGCAAAGATACTCTCTCCATTTGTAAAAGCTTGGTCCCAAGCTTGTTCGACAAGTTTTTTCTGACGGATGGAGTATTTTTGGTATTTCAAAACTGCATTAATTTCAAACGAATCGGCCAAATCAAAATCCAGTTTCACCCACTGTGGTCCTTACGACATGATCTTCAAACCTAGATCTCACATTAAGATACTAGATCACGACAAAGACCCCAACAGGCAAAGTTTTGTTTTGTTTTTAGAAAGAAAGGAAACTGCCTATGTTGAACCAAGAGGACTAGAAATAACACCCAGTAGATAGATATACAAATAAAATTACAGCACGTAAAAAAAAGCATAACATGCGAAGACATGTCTTTGGGCGACCAAAAAATGTTCTCAGACCACCACAGAAGTACTCTTGGATTTTTGCTAGCTCTGATACAACAAATAAACGCAAGGCACAATATCCATCCATAGCAATTTATGAACTAAAAGGTAGCCACGATTCGTTAATTCAAGAAGGTACCGTGGATTCATTAATTCAAGAAGGTACCGTGGGATAACAGGAAAGGTACTCTTCTATGACAGAAGTCTTGGAAGCAAATCTACATGTTGAAAGTCTCTAATTGCATATAACAAGGAACATGATATAGCTCATGGCATTACGCGCCAAGTTAGGTTAGCTACCAGTTACTACTATATCCGTAGGCCTGCTGGAGTCGGACCGCAGGAACCCGCTTCAACTCATCGTCATCATCGAGCAGGAACCATACGAGATACTACTACTTCATGACATCATTAAGAGGCGCTGAGGCAGAAACCAAAAGAACAAGTCTTGCAGACTCCAGAAAGGCACTTGTCCAGTGAACTCTTCAAAACGACTCTCCTCAAGTAAGCATTAGTGAGTGATTTCCTTCTACCCATATCAAGCTGTTTCTTCCATCTCATCATCAGACTGTGGATTCTCCACCTCGCTACCACTGCTCATGCCATTGGTAGCAGCAGACAAGAAGTAATCCTTAACCGAGCTGTCTTCAGCCTTGTACTTCACAAACTTCACAACTGCTGCGTCTTCATTTCCACAATCCTTCCTTTTCCTTATGCCATTCGCCATCACCTTCATGGACTGAGCGGCAGCCATGAAAGCATTATCAGCTGTCTCCATCTCCACGGCTTCTTCATCCTCCCCACCTTCTGTGTGCATACCCTCCTGGTGACTCTGCTTGTCAATGAAGAAAAGGTCAGCGTCTGAGTGACCCATCCTGCTCTGATAGTGATAGTCATTCTTGGCATCATCATGCATCAGCCTCTCCCTGATCCTTGAACAGTTCTCTCCAAACACTGTGAGCCCCTTGTCTTCGAGATCTACAAGCCACTCTGTGAAAAGAAACCATGTACAACTTCAGCACCGACTCTATACAACACAATAACAAGCACCTATTGTTACTTAAAATCGACAGGATCATGTCAAATATGTACATACTCAGAAAAGCTTGAGGTGTGATAGCAACTGGTTTGCCGAGTTGGTCAGTGCCAGCTTGACGAGCAACCCACCTAGCCAGGTAAACGGGAATATTTGAAGTTGAGAAGGCGTTGATAAACGACATTGCTCTCCCTTGATCTCCTTTGGCCCTATTATCATGAATAAAGAAATTAGAAGAAATTTTCTTTCAACCAGACAAGTTTAGTTAACAACTATTTATCACCTGGCATCATTGATGGCATCAAGAGTTATAACCAATCTTGACACAAAAATAGGCAAAAGGGAACTATCAGCTTGATCAACTTCAGCTCCATTGAGGAATGAATAATCCACCAAGATCAAAGCATCATAAAGGACATCTCTCACCAAGATCTCATCATCAGCACTCTGAGTTATGCACCAAAAAACAAATTGCAACTTCAATAATACGTAAAAAATAATAATGACATCATCATAACTCAAATTGCATCAGGGGCGAACAACTAGTTCATTCTTATGAACGATATTGGCACAGTAAACGGAAAGAATTGAGGAAGGAGTCACTATACAAAGACAGACAAGTATTGTTCTATACTTAATTCAGTAAATCTGCAAACAAATGAAAATGCTGGCGAACTTAATTCATTAGCAAGGGACTAGCACGGCCTGCACAACAGTTTGTGGTCTAAAATAAGTAAACATGGTAGCAATTGAGCATTTTGTGACTGGAATAGCAAGGTTCACACTACACAGCATACACATACATATAGTGATGATGGTTCAAATAGAAGGGCAAAAGATCACCACAGATCAGACTTCATCCAGTTCACATTGCAAAGATGGTAAGCAAATTCCATCCCAAGTAAGGCTCCTGGTGGATACAACGTGAAATACAGTAGTCCTACTGTCCTAGTACTGTTCTCCTCTCTAGTTTCCACAAGAAAGACCCCTGAGTCCAAGCACAATAGAAGTACTCCCTCCGTTCGGAATTACTTGTCTTGGATATGGATGTATCTAGAACTAAAATATGTCTAGATACATCCATTTCTGCGACAAGTAATTCCAAACGGAGGGAGTACAAAGGAACAAGTTGCACAGTTCATATCTCATGAAAGGTAATGTATGGCAATTAGCTAACTAATACAACAGATAATGGCAACGCCTAAGCAGCCCTCGTATTCCTTAATTTAAGGGATGAGCCTATTTGCTCATGGCTATTCCTAGGTATTTATGTTCCCTGCAACGACGTGATACATACTCTGAAAAGGAACACATACCAGTAGTGAATAAACAGGCAGCGGAGGGTTTACAAGCATGTTCAGCAGGACTCCTGCAAAATCCATCAGCAAAATGGTCATCCCGGTGGAGTCACTAAACATGAAGCTACAAGGAACAATAAGGGCATGGCCAGCATCGACTCACCGAAGAATTGCTGGTTCTGGAAGACCGAGATAGAGCTAACCGCCCAGATCCTTAGCTCCTTCTGCAGCTCAGAACGTGGCACCCCAGCCACACCCTGCACCTTGAGGCAGAGCCTGAGCAGGAAGGCCTCCGCCACCACCACACCGGCGAGGAAAGTGACGCTGCAGCCGTCCTTCATGAGCTCCCGCCTGGCCTCGTCCCCGACTAGCGGGAAAAGGACCTGGAACGGGCATCTGTCCCTCGAGTTGCGCACGCTCCACACCTTGACCAGCTCCCCGAAACCTGGCAAGAGCCTCCCAGCGTCGGCGTTGACCTCGCCGCCAGCGGGGCGGCTGCTGCAAATACTGATGTAGCTGAGGACAGCCTCGACGAGCGCCTCAATCTCCCTGCGGGGCTTGGCGGAGTGGAAGAGTTCGGAGACGACGGGGGCGAGGAGCGCAAGGGGCTTGGCGGCGGCAGGGGAGGAGGCGGTGAAGGCGGAGAGGAGGTGGAGAATGGAGCGGAGGTCGTCGGGGGCGTCGTGGAAGGTGAGCGCGGAGAAGAACCAGACGGCCTCGAGGGGAGGGTCCGGGTAGGTGGTGAGGACACGGGAGAAGAGGGAGCGGAAGTTGGTGAGGTCCGGGTCTGGGGCGGCGGAGACGGCGGCGAGGAAGCGGGACGTGGAGTCGCGGAGGAGGGACTCGAGGCTGGGGAAGAAGCAGGCGGACCCCATGGAGGGGAAGTCCACCAGGACGCCGGCGGCCATGCGGGAGGATTCGTTCGAATTGGAGCGGGAGAGAGCCGGTGGAGTTGAAACCCTAACCCTAGGCGAGGAGGTGAGTGAGGTCGAGGGGTTTGGTCGGGGTTTGGGTTCGGTTGCGGGGAAGGGAAGATCCAAAATGCTCGGGGCCGTGGGGGGTTTGAAGAAGAAAGATGGGATGAGAAGGGGTCACGCTGACAACCGGGCCAGTTAGGGTGTGTTTGGATCACACGACGACGTTTAAAGCAACTGTTCCCTAAAAAAAGCAACTCTAACATACTACTTCATCCGTCTAAAAATAAATGTCTCAACTTTGTCCCAAAATAAGTGTCTCAATCTTATGCTAACTTTAATACAAAGTTATACTAAGATTAAGACATTTATTTTGAGACAGGAGAGTATGTCATATCTAAACTCATCAAAATCTTCTCAAAATAAAAAAATCTACACTTGTCAAAATTTGACGAGCATTATGCGCCATCCTATTGATTTCTGGCTTGGCAGTTGTTTGATTGGTCACATATGTCGTTAAATTGGTCAACACAACAGCAGGGCAGTGGTTCCCTTCGTTCCACTCTTCACATCGCAGCTACCCCAACAAACAGTCGTCCTCCACCTCTCATAACTACAGGACCGCCAGGTTCGCCTGCATCGTTGTCGCCGTCATCGCCAGCAATACATCGTCGCAACATGGACGATATTGCAGAACTATAGGGTCAAAATCGATTAGAGGGGGGTGAATAGAAGATTTCTTCAATGGAATAAATTATCTTGAAGATGCATAGTGAAAAAATAGCTAGACAGAAACGCAACAGGAATCTAACAACATAGGTAAATGGCTTACAGAAACAATTAAGTAACACTACATAGTTAACTCCAATGGGGTAAGCGATAGAGGAACATCTAAGTGGATATGAAACTAAGCAAACTAGAATGCATGCAAACTTGCGATAAATCTAACTATGTCATTGCAGGCAGCACGTGTTGGAAATATACCCTGGAGATAATAATAAAGTTGCTATTATCATATTTCCCCAATAAATGTTTATTCTTTGTGCTATAATTGTATTAAGCGGAAACTCAAATACATGTGTGGATACATAAACAAACACCATGTCCCTAATGAGCCTCTACTAGACTAGCTCGTTGATTAAAGATGGTTAAGGTTTCCTAAACATAGACATGAGTTGTCAGTTAATAACGGAATCACATCATTAGGAGAATGATGTGATGGACAGACCCAATCGTAAGCTTAGCATCTGATCGTGTCACTAAGTTCACTTTGCCTTAGCTTTCTTATTGTCAAGTACATATTCCTTAGACCATGAGATCGTGCAACTCTCTAATATCAGAAGAATACTTTATGGGTATCAAACGTCACTTCATAACTGGGTGATCATAAAAGTGCTCTTTAGGTATCTCGAAAAGTATTTGTTGGGTTGCATGGATCGAGACTCGAATTTATCACTCCATGTGACAGAGAGATATCTCCGGGCCCTCTAGATAATACACTGTAAGTAGCTTGCAAGCATGTGACTAATGTGTTTAGTCACGGGGGTCTTATATTACGGAACGAGTAAAGAGACTTGTCGGTAACGAGTTTGAACTAGGTATGGCGATACCGATGATCGAATCTCGGACAAGTAAAATATCGCGAGACAGAGGAAATTGTATACGGGATTATTTGAATCATTGACATCATGGTTCAAACCGATAAAGATCTTCGTTGAATATGTGGGAGTCATCGTGGGCATCCAGGTCCTGCCAGGGGCGGATCCAGACTTAAAATTACCCGGTGTCCATATAGAAGAACACATGCCTACATATCAAACAATTGAATGGCCTACACACTAAGCTAATAAGTGCGTGCAAATTGCACCCGGTGCCAGTGACACCGGGTAGCTATACGTAGCTTCGCCCCTGGGTCCTGCTATTCACTGGTGCGCGTCGGTCCTAAACAAATGGTTTAAAACCCCTTTCCGCGACGGCATCTGGAACAGTCGCCAAGTGAGTGTGGGCGATAGGGGGGTTCTTCCCACACGACCCAGAAACCGTCGGGGATATGCCCTCCTGGCACACACGTTCCGCAAAATGAGGTCGTGTGTGACCGGCGAGAGTGCAAGTACGGAAATACGTACAGTATAGCTAAAAAATATAATTATACGGCGAAATTGTTTCCGATCGCACGTATGTACATCCCACACAGTCGCTCCAAGAAAAACGTTTATGCAAGGTGGCGTAACGCAAACAATTTTGAAGAGAATGTCGTGTGTGATTGTTCATTGATCCAACACGGTTTATTCCTAGAAACTGTGTGCGTTGCCTGAGGTCATCGCCCACGGTGGTTTCTCATTAACCGTTTGCAACAGGAAAACCCAATTAGCAAGCTAATTGGCCAATTAGCGGGCTAATTGCCCTATTATTAATAATCTATTTACTAATCTAATTGACATTCATATTAAGCACATAATATATCCCATTTCCATATTAAGGAAGCAGGATTTCATAATTGAAATACATCAGAGTATAACATGATATAGCTTCAGCACACAGCTACCCCATTACACAACTGCACCAGCAGCAAGTTTCACATGCAACATCTAGAACTTTTAGAAATTAGCATCTTAGACGGTACATAGAGAGATGTATCTCATCTAGAAAACTACTGAAGCGGAGGCGAATATTGAGCCTTCATTCATGTTGAAGGTCTTTGTAACTTTAGGCCAGTGCATGTGGATGATTGACCGTCCATCCTTCGACCTCTTCAGGAACACTTCAATATTGAACCGTGGGTGTTGTATGAAAACTTTCCTCACCTCCTGACCAGAGAGGTGGTTTGAGAGGTAATCATCAGTGAAGCCTGAAAACAAGGATGTACATAAATATCTTCTCTATATTGGAAATGGGGCAAAGGAATACAAAAAGGCAAGGTATAATAGTTAGTACCATCTTGTAAACCTCAGTGCTTCCCATTGTTTCCCTGCAACACATATAAGGTAGTTTTGTTGGGGAACATAGTAATTTCAAAAATTTCCTACGCACACACAGGATCATGGTGATGCATAGCAACGAAAGGGAAGAGTGTGTCCACATACCCTCGTAGAACGAATGCGGAAGCATTAGCACAACGCGGTTGATGTAGTCGTACGTCTTCACGATCCGACCGATCCAAGTACCGAACGCACGGCACCTCCGAGTTCTGCACACGTTCAACTCGATGATGTCCCGCGAGCTCCGATCCAGCAAAGCTTCACAGGAGAGTTTCGTCAGCACGACGGCGTGATGACGGTGATGATGTTGCTACCAACGCAGGGCTTCTCCTAAGTACCGCTACGATATGACCGAGGTGGATTATGGTGGAGGGGGCACCGCACACGGCTGGGAGAGATCAACAGATCAACTTGTGTGTTTAGAGGTGCCCCCTGCCCCCGTATATAAAGGAGTAGAGGCGGGGAGGGCCGACCCTCTCTAGGGCGCGCCATGGGGAGTCCTACTCCCACCGAGAGTAGGATTCCCCCTTTCCAACTTGGAGTAGGAGAGGAAGGAAGAGGAAGTAGGAAGGAAGGAAAGGGGGGCGGCCCCCTTCCCATTTCGGATTGGGCTTTGGGGGCGCCACCTCCCTTGCTCCTTTCCACTAAAGCCCATTAAGGCCCATATACCTCCCGGGGGGTTCCGATAACCTCCCGGTGCTCCGGTATATTCCCGATCTCACCCGGAACCATTCCGGTATCCAAATATAGTCGTCCAATATATCGATCTTTATGTCTCTACCATTTCGAGAATCCTCGTCATGTCCGTGATCATATCCGGGACTCCGAACTACCTTCGGTACATCAAAACACAAAACTCATAATACCGATCGTCACCGAACTTTAAGCGTCCGGACCCTACGGGTTCGAGAACTATGTAGACATGACCGAGACACGTTTCCGGTCAATAACCAATAGCGGAACCTGGATGCTCATATTGGCTCCCACATATTCTATGAAGATCTTTATCGGTCAAACCGCATAACAACATACGTTGTTCCCTTTGTCATCGGTATGTTACTTGCCCGAGATTCGATCGTCGGTATCTCAATACCTAGTTCAATCTCGCTACCGGCAAGTCTCTTTACTCATTTCGTAATACATCATCCCGCAACTAACTCATTAGTTACAATGCTTGCAAGGCTTATAGTGATGTGCATTACCGAGTGGGCCCAGAGATACCTCTCCGACAATCGGAGTGACAAATCCTAATCTCGAAATATGCCAGCTCAACAAGTACCTTCGGAGACACCTGTAGAGCACCTTTATAATCACCCAGTTACGTTGTGACGTTTGGTAGCACACAAAGTGTTCCTTCGGTAAACGGGAGTTTCATAATCTCATAGTCATAGGAACATGTATAAGTCATGAAGAAAGCAATAGCAACATACTAAACGATTAAGTGCTAAGCTAACGGAATGGGTCAAGTCAATCACATCATTCTCCTAATGATGTGATCCCGTTAATCAAATGACAACTCATGTCTATGGTTAGGAAACTTAACCATCTTTGATTAACGAGCTAGTCAAGTAGAGGCATACTAGTGACACTATGTTTGTCTATGTATTCACACATGTATTATGTTTCCGGTTAATACAATTCTAGCATGAATAATAAACATTTATCATGAAATAAGGAAATAAATAATAACTTTATTATTGCCTCTAGGGCATATTTCCTTCAGTCTCCCACTTGCACTAGAATCAATAATCTAGTTCACATCGCCATGTGATTTAACACCAATAGTTCACATCACCATGTGATTAACACCCATAGTTCACATCGTCATGTGACCAACACCCAAAGGGTTTACTACAGTCAATAATCTAGTTCACATCGCTATGTGATTAACACCCAAAGAGTACTAGGGTGTGATCATGTTTTGCTTGTGAGAGAAGTTTAGTCTACGGGTCTGCCACATTCAGATCCGTATGTATTTTGCAAATTTCTATGTCAACAATGCTCTGCACGGAGCTGCCCTAGCTAATTGCTCCCACTTTCAAAATGTATCCAAATTGAGACTTAGAGTCATCTGGATCAGTGTCAAAATGTGCATCGACGTAACCCTTTACGACGAACATTTTGTCACCTCCATAATCGAGAAACATATCCTTATTCCACTAAGGATAATTTTGACCGTTGTCCAGTGATCTACTCCTAGATCACTATTGTACTCCCTTGCTAAACTCAGTGTAGGGTATACAATAGATCTGGTACACAACATGGCATACTTTATAGAAACTATGGCTGAGGCATAGGGAATGACTTTTATTCTCTTTCTATATTCTGCCGTGGTCGGGCTTTGAGTCTTACTCAATTTCACACCTTGTAACACAGGTAAGAACTCTTTCTTTGACTGTTCCATTTTGAACTACTTCAAAATCTTGTCAAGGTATGTACTCATTGAAAAAACTTATCAAGCGTCTTGATCTATCTCTATAGATCTTGA
Organism: Triticum dicoccoides; assembly: GCF_002162155.2. NCBI lineage: Eukaryota > Viridiplantae > Streptophyta > Magnoliopsida > Poales > Poaceae > Triticum > Triticum dicoccoides. Next base: position 403,136,794 of record NC_041384.1, on the reverse strand, counting down.
TGCTCAACATGTAAGTAGCTTCATCCAGGTCTTTATTTGAAAAACTCCTTTCAAATACTCCTTTATGCTTTCTAGAAAATTCTACATTATTTTCGATCAACCATATGTCATTCACATATATTTATCAGAAATGATGTAGTGCCCCCTCTCACTTTCTTGTAAATACAGGCTTCACCACAAGTCTGTATAAAACTATATGCTTTGATCAACTCATCAAAGTATACATTTCAACTCTGAGATGCTTGCACCAGTCCATAGATGGATTGCTGGAGCTTGCACATTTTGTTAGCACCTTTAGGATCGACAAAACCTTCTGGTTGCATCATATACAACTCTTCTTTAAGAAATCCATTAAGGAATGTAGTTTTGACATCCATTTGCCAAATTTCATAAAATGTGGCAATTTGCTAACATGATTCGGACAGACTTAAGCATCGCTACGAGTGAGAAAATCTCATCATAGTCAACACCTTGAACTTTGTCAAAACCTTTTTCGACAAGTCTAGATTTGTAGATAGTAACACTACTATCAGCGTTTGTCTTCCTCTTCAAGATCCATTTATTTTCTATGGCTTGCCGATCATCGGGCAAGTCAACCAAAGTCCACACTTTGTTCTCATACATGGATCCCATCTCAGATTTCATGGCCTCAAGCCATTTCGCGGAATCTGGGCTCATCATCGCTTCCTCATAGTTCGTAGGTTTGTTTTGGTCAGTTAACATGACCTCTAGAACAGGATTACCGTACCACTCTGGTGCGGATCTCACTCTGGTTGACCTACGAGGTTCGGTAGTAACTTGATCTGAAGTTACATGATCATCATCATTAGCTTCCTCACTAATTGGTGTAGGAGTCATAGAAACATATTTCTGTGATGAACTACTTTCCAATAAGGGAGCAGGTACAATTACCTCATCAAGTTCTACTTTCCTCCCACTCACTTCTTTCGAGAGTAACTCCTTCTCTAGAAAGGATCCATTCTCAGCAATAAATATCTTGCCTTCGGATCTGTGATAGAAGGTGTACCCAACAATTACTTTTGGGTATCCTATGAAGACGCACTTCTCCGACTTGGGTTTGAGCTTATCAAGATGAAACTTTTTCACATAAGCATCGCAACCCCAAACTTTAAGAAATGACAGCTTAGGTTTCTCGCTAAACCACAGTTCATACGGTGTCGTCTCAACGGATTTAGATGGTGCCCTTTTTAATGTGAATGCAGCTGTCTCTAATGCATAACCCCAAAACGATAGTGGTAAATCGGTAAGAGACATCATAGATTGCACTATATCAAATAAAGTACGGTTATGACGTTCGGACACGCCATAACGCTGTGGTGTTCCAGGTGGCATGAGTTTGTGAAACTATTCCACATTGTTTTAATTGAAGACCAAACTCGTAACTCAAATATTCAGCTCTGCGATCAGATCGTAGAAACTTTATTACTTGTTACGATGATTTTCCACTTCACTCCGAAATTCTTTGAACTTTTCAAATGTTTCAGACTTATGTTTCTGCAAGTAGATATACCCATATCTGCTCAAATCATCTGTGAAGGTCAGAAAGTAATGATACCTGCCGTGAGCCTCAACACTCATCGGACCTCATACATTAGTATGTATTATATCCAATAAGTCAGTTGCTCGCTCCATTGTTCTGGAGAACGGGGTCTTAGTCATCTTTGCCCATGAGGCATGGTTCGCAAGCATCAACTGATTCATAATCAAGTGATTCCAAAAGCCCATCAGCATGGATTTTCTTCATGCGCTTTACATCAATATGACATAAACGGCAGTGCTACAAATAAGTTGCACTATCATTATTAACTTTATTGTTGGGACAAACCTGGTCCGACGACGAACGCCGAGTAGCCTCCAGCGGCACGACCGCCGGACGAACCTCTCGTTGTCTCTCTTGCTCAAATGGAGATAGAAGAAGAAGTGCTAGACATAGATTTTCAGACGACGTACGCCTCGCCGCACGAACAGCGCCATGCCGACGAACGGCGCAACGGCCGCACGCACGGCCTTTCTTTTTCTCTTAACCGGGCACAATCCCCCCCTCTACAATGGACTGGATTACATGGCTTAAATAGCCAGACTCACCGGCCACCCTGCAGCCTGAACGCACACATAGCTAATTACGAGTCTGGAGTCTAACAAACTCTATCCATGCACACACACGGACGCCCACCTCCTAGAATATCTCAACCACATGCAACCATATCCATCCGATGCATGCACGTAGCTAACAACTCTGGAGTCTAACCAACCTATGTGCATGACACACACAACCTAATCAACTGACTCAATCATGATTATCCTAACAATCTCCCCCTAATCTTGATTTGTCGTTGCCCATGTTAGTGCAGCTCCCGTCATTGTCGTTGCCATGGCCGCCGCAGCGGCCTCCACCCTTTTCCTCAGCGATACACACCGATCTTTTTCTCCGCCGGTGACACACGCCCGACGTTCTGGCGACATACGCGTCTTCCTCGTCTCCGGTTGCAGCGACATATGTCATCTCCTCCGACTCCGGCGACACATGCCGGTGACAGCCGCAGCACCGCGCATCTCCTTGGTCCGACACACGCCCCAGAGCTCCATCGCGCAGCCGTCGGTGAACGCCGCCACCGCCGGCACGCGCCCGACATGGGGAACGACACCACCGCACGCCCCAACACCGACGTGTCGCGCCTCTGCAGCTTCCTCGTCGCGCCACCACGACCTCTGCGCCACCACGCTCGCCGCGGACTCACCGCGGATTGACAAGGCTCTGATGCCAATTGTTGGGACAAACCTGGTCCGGCGACGAACGCCGAGTAGCCTCCAGCGGCACGACCGCCGGACGAACCTCTCGCTGTCTCTCTTGCTCAAACGGAGATAGAAGAAGAAGTGCTAGACATAGATTTTCAGACGACGTATGCCTCGCCGCATGAACGGCGCCACGCCGACAACGGCGCAACGGCCGCATGCACGGCCTTTCTTTTTCTCTTAACCAGGCACAATACCCCCCCTCTACAATGGACATGTATATCCAATATACCTTTGTTCACTTTGCCATCCTTCTTATCCGCCAAATACTTGGGACAATTCCGCTTCCAGTGACTAGTCCCTTTGTAGTAAAATCACTTAGTCTCAAGCTTAGGTCCAGACTTGGGCTTCTTCACTTGAGCAACAACTTACTTGCCGTTCTTCTTGTAGTTCCCCTTCTTCCCTTTGCCCTTTTCTTGAAACCAGTGGTCTTGTTAACCATCAACACTTGATGCTTTTCTTGATTTCTACCTTCGTCGATTTCAGCATCACGAAGAGCTTGGGAATCGTTTCCGTTATCCCTTGCATATTATAGTTCATCACGAAGTTCTAGCAAATTGGTGATAGTGACTAGAGAACTCTGTCAATCACTATCTTATCTGGAAGATTAACTCCCACTTGATTCAAGTGATTGTAGTACTCAGACAATCTGAGCACATGCTTACTGGTTGAGCTATTATCCTCCATCTTGTAGGCAAAGTAATGTCAGAGGTCTCATACCTCTCGACACGGGCATGGGTATGAAATACCAATTTCAACTCTTGGAACATCTTATATGCTCCGTGGCGTTCAAAACATTTTTAAAGTCCCGGTTCTAAGCCGTAAAGCATGGTGCACTAAACTATCAAGTTGTCATCATACCGAGCTTTGCCAAACTTTCATAACGTCTGCATATGCTCCTGCAATAGGTCCGTCACCTAGCGGTGCATCAAGGACATAATTCTTCTGTGCAGCAATGAGGATAATCCTCAGATCACAGATCTAATCCGTGCATTGCTACTAACATCTTTCAATTTATTTTTCTCTAGGAACATATCAAAAATAAATGGGGAAGCTATGTGCGAGCTATTGATCTACAACATAGATATGCAAATACTATCAGGACTAAGTTCATGATAAATTAAAGTTCAATTAATCATATTACTTAAGAACTCCCACTTAGATAGACATCCCTCTAGTCATTTAAATGATCACGTGATCCAAATCAACTAAACCATGTCCGATCATCACGTGAGATGGAGTAGTTTTCAATGGTGAACATCACTATGTTGATCATATCTACTATATGATTCACGCTCGACCTCTCGGTCTCAGTGTTCTGAGGCCATATCTGCATATGCTAGGCTCGTCAAGTTTAACCCGAGTATTCTGCGTGTGTAAAACTGTCTCACACCCGTTGTAGATGAACGTTGAGCTTATGTCACCCGATCATCACGTGGTGTCTCGACACGACGAACTTTGGAAACAGTGCATACTCAGGGAGAACACTTTTACCTTGAAATTTAGTAAGGGGTCATCTTATAAAGCTACCGCCGAACTAAGCAAAATAAGATGTATAAAAGATGAACATCACATGCAATCATAATATGTGTCATGATATGGCCATCATCATCTTGTGCTTTTGATCTCCATTTCCAAAGTACTGTCATGATCTCCATTGTTACCGGCATGACACTATGATCTCCATCATCTTGATCTTTTATCAACGGGTCGCCACATGGTCGTATCACCAGCTATTGCTTTTGCAACTATTGCTATCGCATAGCTATAAAGTAAAGCAATTATATAGCACCTGCATCTTATGCAAATAAAGAGACAACCATAAGGCTCCTGCCAATAGCCGATAACTTTAACAAAATATGATCATCTCATACAACAATTTATATTTCATCATGTCTTGACCATATCACATCACAACATGCCCTGCAAAAACAAGTTAGACGTCCTCTACTTTGTTGTTGCAAGTTTTACGTGGCTGCTACGGGCTGAGCAAGAACCGTTCTTACCTATGCATCAAAACCACAACGATAGTTCGTCAAGTTAGTGTTGTTTTAACCTTCACAAGGACCGGGCGTAGCCACACTCGGTTCAACTAAAGTTGGAGAAACTCACACCCGCCAGCCACCTGTGTGCAAACCACGTCGGTAGAACCAGTCTCGCGTAAGCGTACGCGTAATGTCGGTCCGGACCGCTTTATCCAACAATACCGGCGAACCAAAGTATGACATGCTGGTAAGCAGTATGACTTGTATCGCCCACAACTCGCTTGTATTCTACTCGTGCATATAACATCTACGCATAAACCTGGCTCTGATACCACTGTTGGGGAACGCATTAATTTCAAAAAAAATGCTACGCACACACAGGATCATGGTGATGCATAGCAACGAGAGGAGAGAGTGTGTCCACGTACCCTCATAGACCGAATGAGGAAGCATTAGCACAACGTGGTTGATGTAGTCGTACATCTTCACGATCCGACCGATCCAAGTACCGAACGCACGGCACCTCCAAGTTCTGCACACGTTCAACTCGATGACGTCCCGCGAGCTCCGATCCAGCAAAGCTTCACATGAGAGTTTTCTCAGCACGACGGCGTGATGACGGTGATGATGTTGCTACCGACGCAGGGCTTCGCCTAAGTACCGCTATGATATGACCGAGGTGGATTATGGTGGAGGGGGGCACCGCACACGGCTGGGAGGGATCAACAAATCAACTTGTGTGTTTAGAGGTGCCCTCCTGCCCCCGTATATAAAGGAGTAGAGGAGGGGATGGCCGACCCTCTCTAGGGCGCGCCATGGGGAGTCCTACTCCCACCGGAGTAGGATTCCCCCCTTTCCAACTTGGAGTAGGAGAGGGAAGGAAGAGGAAGGTGAAGGAAATATGTCCTAGAGGCAATAATAAAGTTATTATTTATTTCCTTATTTCTTGATAAATATTTATTATTCATGCTAGAATTGTATTAACCGGAAACATAATACATGTGTGAATACATAGACAAACATAGTGTCACTAGTATGCCTCTACTTGACTAGCTCGTTAATCAAAGATGGTTAAGTTTCCTAACCATAGACATGAGTTGTCATTTGATTAACGGGATCACATCATTAGGAGAATGATGTGATTGACTTGACCCATTCCGTTAGCTTAGCACTTGATCGGTTAGTATGTTGCTATTGCTTTCTTCATGACTTATACATGTTCCTATGACTATGAGATTATGCAACTCCCGTTTACCGGAGGAACTCTGTGTGCTACCAAACGTCACAACGTAACTGGGTGATTATAAAGGTGCTCTACAGGTGTCTCCGAAGGTACTTGTTGAGTTGGCGTATTTCGAGATTAGGATTTGTCACTCTAATCGTCGAAGAGGTATCTCTGGGCCCACTCGGTAATACACATCACTATAAGCCTTGCAAGCATTGTAACTAATGAGTTAGTTACGGGATGATGTATTACGGAACGAGTAAAAATATTTGCCGGTAACGAGATTGAACTAGGTATCGAGATACCGACGATCGAATCTCAGGAAAGTAACATACTGATGACAAAGGGAACACCGTATGTTATTATGCGTTTTGACCGATAAAGATCTTCGTAGAATATGTAGGAGCCAATATGAGCATCGAGGTTCCGTTATTGGTTATTGATCGAAGACGTGTCTCGGTCATGTCTACATAGTTCTCGAACCCGTAGGGTCCGCACGCTTAACGTTCGATGACGATTTGTATTATGAGTTTATGTGTTTTGATGTACCGAAGGTAGTTCAGAGTCCCGGATGAGACCGGGGACATGACAAGGAGTCTCGAAATGGTCGAGACGTAAAGATCGATATATTGGACGACTATATTCGGACATCAAAAAGGTTCCGAGTGATTCGGGTATTTTTTGGAGTACCGGCGAGTTAGGGGAATTCGCCAGGGAGTATATGGGCCTTATTGGGATTTAGGGGAAAGAGAGAGGAGAGGTTGCGCCTCCCCAATGCTTAGTCCAAATTGGACACAATGGAGGGGCGGCGTCCCCTCCTCCCTTCTCTTCTCTTTTCCCTTTCCTTCTCTCCTACTCCTACTACTTGGAAGGGCTCCTAGTTGTACTAGGAAAGGAGGAATCCTACTCCCGGTGGGAGTAGGACTCCCCTAGGGCGCTCCATAGAGAGGGCCGACCCTTCCCTTCCTCCACTCCTTTATATACGGGGAGGGGGCACCCCTTGGAGACACAACAATTGATCATTGATCTTTTAGCCGTGTGCAGTGCCCCCCTCCACCATAAACCACCTCGGTCATATCGTAGCGGTGCTTAGGCGAAGTCCTGCGTCAGTAGCATCATCATCACCGTCATCACATCGTCGTGCTGACGAAACTCTCCCATGAAGCTCTGCTGGATCGGAGTTCGTGGGACGTCATCGAGTTGAACATGTGCTGAACTCGGATGTGCCGTGCGTTCGGTACTTGGATCGGTCGGATTGTGAAGACGTACGACTACATCAACTGCGTTGTGCTAACGCTTCCGCATTTGGTCTACGAGGGTACTTAGACACACTCTCCCCTCTCGTTGCTATGCATCACCATGATCCTGTGTGTGCGTAGGAATTTTTTTGAAATTACTACGTTCCCCAACAGTGGCATCCGAGCCAAGTTTATGCGTAGATGTTATATGCACGAGTAGAACACAAGTGAGTTGTGGGCGATACAAGTCATACTACTTACCAGAATGTCATACTTTGGTTCAGCGGTATTGTTGGATGAAGCGGCCTGGACATACATTACGTGTACGCTTACGCGAGACTGGTTCTACCGATGTGCTTTGCACACAGGTGGCTGGCCGGTGTCAGTTTCTCCAACTTTAGTTGAACCGAGTGTGGCTACGCCTGGTCCTTGAGAAGGTTAAAACAACACTAATTTGACAAACTATCGTTGTGGTTTTGATGCGTAGGTAAGAACGGTTCTTACTCAGCCCGTAGTAGCCATGTAAAACTTGCAACAACAAAGTAGAGGACGTCTAACTTGTTTTTGCAGGGCATGTTGTGATGTGATATGGTCAAGACGTGATGAGATATAAATTGTTGTATGAGATGATCATGTTTTGTTAAAGTTATTGGCAACTGGCAAAAGCCTTATTGTTGTCTGTTTATTGCATAAGATGCAAGCACCAAACAATTGCTTTACTTTATCGCTATGCGATAGCAATAGTTGGCGAGACGAGCATGTGACGACACATTGATAGAGATCAAGATGATGGAGATCATGGTGTCATGCCGGTGACGATAGAGATCATGACAGTACTTTGGAGATAGAGATCAAAGGCGCAAGATGATCATGGCCATATCATGTCACATATTTCGATTGCATGTGATGTTTATCCTTTATGCATCTTATTCTGATTTGTTTGACGGTAGCATTATAATATGATCTCTCACTAAATTTCAAGGTAAAAGTGTTCTCCCTGAGTATGCACCATTGCCAAAGTTTGTCGTGCCGAGACACCACGTGATGATCGGGTGTGATAAGCTCAACGTTCATCTACAATGGGTGCAAGAAAATTTTACACACGCAGAATACTCGGGTTAAACTTGACGAGCCTAGCATATGCAGATATGGCCTTGGAACACTGGAGACCGAAAGGTCGAGCGTGAATCATATAGTAGATATGATCAACATAGTGATGTTCACCATTGAAAACTACTCCATCTCACGTGATGATCGGACATGGTTTAGTTGATTTGGATCACGTGATCATTTATATGACTAGAGGGATGTCTATCTAAGTGGGAGTTCTTAAGTAATATGATTAATTGAACTTTAAATTTATCATGAACTTAGTCCTGATAGTATTTTCATATCTATGTTGTAGATCAATTGCTCGAGTGTAGCTTCCCCGTTTTATTTTTTATATGTTCCTAGAGAAAAACTAAGTTGAAAGATGTTAGTAGCAATGATGCGGATTGGATCCGTGATCTGAGGATTATCCTCATTGCTGCACAAAAGATTTATGTCCTTGATGCACCACTAGGTGACAGACCGATTGCAGGAGCAGATGCAGATGTTATGAACGTTTGGCAAGCTTGATATGATGACTACTTGATAGTTTAGTGCACCATGCTTTACGACTTAGAATCGGGGCTTCAAAGACGTTTTGAACACCACGGAACATATACAATGTTCTAAGAGTTGAAATTGGTATTTCATACTCATGCCCGTGTCGAGAGGTATGAGACCTCTGACAAGCATTTTGCCTACAAGATGGAGGAGAATAGCTCAGCTAGTGAGCATGTGCTCAGAATGTCTGAGCACTACAATCACTTGAATCAAGTGGGAGTTAATCTTCTAGATAAGATAGTGATTGACAGAGTTCTCTAGTCACTATCACCAAGTTACTGGAACTTCGTGATGAACTATAATATGCAAGGGATAACGGAAACGATTCCCAAGCTCTTCCTGATGCTAAAATCGACGAAGGTAGAAATCCAGAAAAGCATCAAGTGTTGATGGTTGACAAGACCACTAGTTTCAAGAAAAGGGCAAAGGGAAGAAGGGGAACTTCAAGAAGAATGACAAGCAAGTTGCTGCTCAAGTGAAGAATCCCAAGTCTAGACCTAAGCCTGAGACTAAGTGCTTCTACTGCAAAGGGACTGGTCACTGGAAGCAGAACTACCCCAGGTATTTGGCGGATAAGAAGGATGGCAAAATGAACAAAGGTATATTTGATATACATGTTATTGATGTGTACTTTACTAGTGTTGATAGCAACCCCTCGGTATTTGATACTAGTTCAGTTGCTAAAGATTAGTAACTCGAAACAGGAATTGCAGAATGAACAGAGACTAGTTAAGGGTGAAGTGACGATGTGTGTTGGAAATAGTTCCAAGAATGATATGATCATCATGGCACACTCCCTATACTTTCGGGATTAGTGTTGAACCTAAATAAATGTTATTTGGTGTTTGCGTTAAGCATGAATATGATTTGATCATGTTTATTGCAATACGATTATTCATTTAAAGTCAGAGAATAATTGTTGTTCTATTTACATGAATAAAACCTTCAATGGTCATACACCCAAGGTGAATGGTTTATTGAATCTCGATCGTAGTGATACACATATGCATAATATTGAAGCCAAAAGATGCAAAGTTAATAATGATAGTGCAACTTATTTGTGGCACTGCCATTTAGGTCATATTGGTGTAAAGCGCATGAAGAAAATCCATGTTGATGGGCTTTTGGAATCACTTGATTATGAATCAGTTGATGCTTGCGAACCATGCTTCATAGGCAAGATGACTAAGACTCCGTTCTCCGGAACAATGGAGCAAGCAACTGACTTATTGGAAATAATACATACTGATGTATGCGATCCGATAAGTGTTGAGGCTCGCGGCGGGTATCGTTATTTTCTGACCTTCACAGATGATTTAAGCAGATATGGGTATATCTACTTGATGAAACATTAGTCTAAAACATTTGAAAAGTTCAAAGAGTTTCAGAGTGAAGTGGGAAATCATCGTGACAAGAAAATAAAGTTTCTACGTTCTAATTGCGGAGACGAATATTTGAGTTACGAGTTTGGTATTCAATTAAAAACAATGTGGAATAGTTTCACAAAATTCGTGCCACCTGGAACACCACAGCGTAATGGTGTGTTCGAACGTCATAACCATACTTTATTAGATATGGTGCGATCTATGATGTCTCTTACCGATTTATCACTATCATGTTGGAGTTATGCATTAGAGACAGCTGCATTCACGTTAAACATGGCACCATATAAATCCGTTGAGACAACACCATATGAACTGTGGTTTGGCTAGAAATCTAAGTTGTCGTTTCTTAAAGTTTGGGGCTGCGATGCTTATGTGAAAAAGTTTCAACCTGATAAGCTCGAACCCAAATCGGAGAAATGTGTCTTCATAGAATACCCAAAGGAAATTGTTGGGTACACCTTCTATCACAGATCCAAAGGCAAGATCTTTGTTGCTAAAAGTGGATCCTTTCTAGAGAAGGAGTTTCTCTCGAAAGAAGTGAGTGGGAGGAATGTAGAACTTGATGAGGTAATTGTACCTTCTCCCGAATTGGAAAGTAGTTCATCACAGAAATCAGTTCCAGTGATCTCTACACCAATTAGTAAGGAAGCTAATGATGATGATCATGAAACTTCAAATCAAGTTACTACCGAACCTCGTAGGACAACCAGAGTATGGTCCGCACTAGAGTGGTACGGTAATGCTGTTCTGGAGGTCGTGTTAATTGATCATGATGAACCTACGAACTATGAGGAAGTGATGATGAGCCAGATTCTGCGAAATGGCTTGAGGCCATGAAATCTGAGATGGGATCCATGTATGAGAACAAAGTGTGGACTTTGGTTGACTTTCACGATGATCGGCAAGCCATAGAAAAATAAATGGATCTTCAAGAGGAAGACAGACGCTGATAGTAGTGTTACTATCTACAAAGCTAGACTTGTCAAAAAAGGTTTTGACAAAGTTCAGGGTGTTGACTATGATGAGATTTTCTCACTCGTAGCGATGCTTAAGTCTGTCCGAATCATGTTAGCAAATTGCCACATTTTATGAAATCTGGCAAATGGATGTCAAAACTACATTCCTTAATGGATTTCTTAAAGAAGAGTTGTATATGATGCAACCAGAAGGTTTTGTCGATCCTAAAGGTGCTAACAAAATGTGCAAGCTCCAGCGATCCATCTATGGACTAGAGCAAGCATCTCAGAGTTGGAATATACGCTTTGATGAGTTGATCAAAGCATATAGTTTTATACAGACTTGTGGTGAAGCCTGTATTTACAAGAAAGTGAGTGGGAGCACTACAACATTTCTGATAAATATATGTGAATGACATATTGTTGATCGGAAATAATGTAGAATTTTCTGGAAAGCATAAAGGAGTATTTGAAAGGAGTTTTTCAAATAAAGACCTCTGTGAAGCTACTTACATATTGAGCATCAAGATCTATAGAGATAGATCAAGACGCTTGATAAGTTTTTCCAATGAGTACATACCTTGACAAGATTTTGAAGTAGTTCAAAATGGAACAGTAAAAGAAAGAGTTCTTACCTGTGTTACAAGGTGTGAAATTGAGTAAGACTCAAAGCCCGACCACGGTAGAAGATAGAAAGAGAATGAAAGTCATTCCCTATGCCTCAGCCATAGTTTCTATAAAGTATGCCATGCTATGTACCAGATCTATTGTATACCCTACACTGAGTTTAGCAAGGGAGTACAATAGTGATCTAGGAGTAGATCACTGGACATCGTTCAAAATTATCCTTAGTGGAATAAGGATATGTTTCTCGATTATGGAGGTGACAAAAGGTTCGTCGTAAAGGGTTACGTCGATGCAAATTTTGACACTGATCCAGATGACTCTAAGTCTCAATCTGGATACATTTTGAAAGTGGGAGCAATTATCTAGAGTAGCTCCGTGCAGAGCATTGTTGACATAGAAATTTGCAAAATACATACGGATCTGGATGTGGCAGACCCGTAGACTAAACTTCTCTCACAAGCAAAACATGATCACACCTTAGTACTCTTTGGTTGTTAATCACATAACAAAGTGAACTAGATTATTGACTCTAGTAAACCCTTTGGGTGTTGGTCACATGACGATGTGAACTATGGGTGTTAATCACATGGTGATGTGAACTATTGGTGTTAAATCACATGGCGATGTGAACTAGATTATTGACTCTAGTGCAAGTGGGAGACTGAAGGAAATATGCCCTAGAAGCAATAATAAAGTTATTATTTATTTCCTTATTTCATCATAAATGTTTATTATTCATGCTAGAATTATATTAACCGGAAACATAATACATGTGTGAATACATAGACAAACATAGTGTCACTAGTATGCCTCTACTTGACTAGCTCGTTAATCAAAGATGGTTAAGTTTCCTAACCATAGACATGAGTTGTCATTTGATTAACGAGATCACATCATTAGGAGAATGATGTGATTGACTTGACCCATTCCGTTAGCTTAGCACTTGATCGTTTAGTATGTTGCTATTGCTTTCTTCATGACTTATACATGTTCCTATGACTATGAGATTATGCAACTCCCGTTTACTGGAGGGACACTTTGTGTGCTACCAAACGTCACAACGTAACTGGGTGATTATAAAGGTGCTCTACATGTGTCTCCGAAGGTACTTGTTGAGTTGGCGTATTTCGAGATTAGGATTTGTCACTCCGATTACCGGAGCGGTATCTATGGGCCCACTCGGTAATACACATCACTATAAGCCTTGCAAGCATTGTAACTAATGAGTTAGTTGTGGGATGATGTATTAAGGAACGAGTAAAGAGACTTGCCGGTAACGAGATTGAACTTGGTATTGAGATACCGACGATCGAATCTCGGGCAAGTAACATACCGATCACAAAGGGAACAACGTATGTTGTTATGCGGTTTGACCGATAAAGATCTTCGTAGAATATGTAGGAGCCAATATGAGGATCTTGGTTCCGCTATTGGTTATTGACCTGACACTTGTCTTGGTCATGTCTACATAGTTCTCGAACCCATAGGGTCCACACGCTTAACGTTCGGTGACAATTTGTATTATGAGTTTATGTGTTTTGATGTACCGAAGGTAGTTCGGTGTCCCGGATGAGATCGGGGACATGACGAGGAGTCTCGAAATGGTCGAGACATAAAGATCGATATATTGGACGACTATATTTGGACATCGGAAAGGTTCCGAGTGATTCAGGTATTTTTCGGAGTACCAGAGAGTTACGGGAATTCGCCGGGGAGTATATGTGTCTTATTAGGCTTTATGGGAAAGAGAGAGGAGAGGCTGCGCACCCCCAATGCTTAGTCCGAATTGGACTAAGGGGAGGGGAGGCACCCCCTCCTTCCTTCTCTTCTCTTTTCCCTTTCCTTCTCTCCTACTCCTACTACTTGGAAGGGCTCCTAGTTCTACTAGGAAAGGGGGAATCCTACTCCCGGTGGGAGTAGGACTCCCCTAGGGCGCGCCATAGAGAGATCCGGCCCTCCCCCTCCTCCACTCCTTTATATACGGGGAGGGGGGCACCCTTGGAGAGACAACAATTGATCATTGATCTTTTAGCCGTGTGCGGTGCCCCCCTCCACCATAATCCACCTCGGTCATATCGTAGCGGTGCTTAGGCGAAGCCCTGCGTCGGTAGCATCATCATCACCGTCATCACGCCGTCGTGCTGACGAAACTCTCCCGTGAAGCTCTGCTAGATCGGAGTTCATGGGACGTCATCGAGCTGAACGTGTGCTGAACTTGAAGGTGCCATGCGTTCGGTACTTGGATCGGTCGGATCGTGAAGACGTACGACTACATCAACCGCGTTGTGCTAACGCTTCCGCATTCGATCTACGAGGGTACGTAGACACACTCTCCCCTCTCGTTGCTATGCATCACCATGATCTTGTGTATGCGCAGGAATTTTTTTGAAATTACTACGTTCCCCAACATAAGGAGGGAGGAAGTAAAGGGGGGCCCGTCCCCCTTCCCAATTCGGATTGGGCTTGGGGGGGTGCCACCGCCCAATAAGACTCATATACCTCCCGAGGGGTTCCGATAACCTCCCGGTGCTCCGGTATATTCCAGATCTCACCCCGAACCATTTCGGTATCCAAATATAGTCGTCCAATATATCGATCTTTATGTCTCGACCATTTCGAGAATCCTCGTCATGTCCGTGATCATATCCAGGACTTCGAACTACCTTCGGTACATCAAAACACAAAACTCATAATACCGATCGTCACCGAACTTTAAGCGTGCGGACCCTATGGGTTCGAGAACTATGTAGACATGACTGAGACACGTTTCCAGTCAATAACCAATAGCGGAACCTGGATGCTCATATTGGCTCCCACATATTCTACGAAGATCTTTATCGGCTAAACTGCATAACAACATACGTTATTCCCTTTGTCATCGGTATGTTACTTGCTCGAGATTCGATCGTCGGTATCTCAATACCTAGTTCAATCTCGCTACCGGCAAGTCTCTTTACTCGTTTCGTAATACATCATGCCGCAACTAACTCATTAGTTAAAATGCTTGCAAGGCTTATAGTGATGTGCATTACTGAGTGGGCCCAGAGATACCTCTCCGACAATCGGAGTGACAAATCCTAATCTCGAAATACGCCAACTCAACAAGTACCTTCGGAGACACCTGTAGAGCACCTTTATAATCACCCAGTTACGTTGTGATGTTTGGTAGCATGCACAGTGTTCCTCCGGTAAACGGGAGTTGCATAATCTCATAGTCATAGGAACATATATAAGTCATGAAGAAAGCAATAGCAACATACTAAACGATCAAGTGCTAAGCTAACGGAATGGGTCAAGTCAATCACATCATTCTCCTAATGATGTGATCCCGTTAATCAAATGACAACTCATGTCTATGGTTAGGAAACTTAACCATCTTTGATTAACGAGCTAGTCAAGTAGAGGCATACTAGTGACACTATGTTTGTCTATGTATTCACACATGTATTATGTTTCCGGTTAATACAATTCTAGCATGAATAATAAACATTTATCATGAAATAAGGAAATAAATAATAACTTTATTATTGCCTCTAGGGTATATTTCCTTCAAGTTTGTCATCAGGTTAAGTAAGGGTTCGCATGCTATCAGTAAAATATGTTGATGATAAATAAGCACATTGCGGATTCATCAGATTAATTCAAGCCACATGGAAAACTCATTTATCCAAACCAAGCATGATTAAGAACTAGGAAATATAGCACTTGTATATGTTTCTCATGTATTAAGTGCAGCGAAATTCGATTTATTCCTCACATGGTATACAATAACAGAATGCAGCTACAACAATTGAACATCGCATTGCAGAATTGAACTAAGCAGTTAACTAAACACCACAACAAATGAACCAAATGTTAACTGAGCACCACATTGCACAATATAACATACTCCTAATAGAAGATCAGACAGTTAACCAAACCAAGCATGCTTAACAACTTGGAAATATTGCACCCTGAAGAATTGAACATCACATTTGCAGAATTGAACCAAGCAGTTAATTGAACACCACATTGCACGACATATAGAACATGTACACTATAGAAAAAGATTGCATGGTAAAAGTAGATAGCGCAATTCACTAGAATTTGTTAAGGAAAGGCAGTAGCTAGCAAACTGAACATGGGTCCTTACAGTGAGCTAATAAGATAAGCTACTCCTCATTGTCGAAGATATTGATGACGATTGGCTCCTTGGACATGGAAGAGGGCGAGGCCTCCGTATCGTGGGTGCCCTGATTGTAGTGGTGAGTTGCCTGAGCCGCTCTGGGCACCAACCCGCTGGCTCTCGAGATGAGGTAAGCACGTGCATGCTGAGAAAACACCTCATAGTCTTCGTCGAAGGCACCGATGGTGGCCTCGAGAAAACGCCACGAACTGTCATTTAAAACAGCCAACCGTGTCGTGGCGTCGGCGCGCGAGGCATCAACGGTGACCTCGACGGCGAGGTACTCCTCCAAGATCTGGGGGTCGGCACGAATGGCAGCCATCACGACCTCATCCGCGCGTGCGGCCGCGATTTGCTTCTCCGTTGCCAAATGCTCCTTGAGGTCCTGGCTATACTGCATGCACCATGGCTTAGGCCGACGCTCATTTGATGGAGGGGTCAGTGATTTGGGTGGAAGGTGTTGCGCTCGCGCCGACGGTCGGGCCATGTGGGATGTGGAAGGAGGAGGAGGATGGGGGTCGGGTGTGGATTACCTGCCAGGATTGGCGAGGCCGAGCAGCATGAAGGAGGGTCGCTGACGAGGAGGCGGCGGCGCTGCAAGCAAGGAGTGAAGGCTTCAACTTGGAAAGGAAGGCGGAAAGGGGGAAGTGTGGCTTTTGGTAAGGGGGAGGGGGCAGGGAGGTAGATATTTTCGTGGAAGCCGAAAATTTGGAATCGCTTCAGCCAAAAAACTGGCGTGCAAAGTGTCATCAAACATGGTCCGAAGATATTTTATGCTGCATCTCACACGGTTGGTTATAATAAACTATGTGGGATCTACTTGATTTTTGGTCTTGATTTGAATTACATAATGGGGTCACAGTGGCCATGGACGGTGTTTGAATTGCTAGACCTTTTATCTGTAGTGATCATAAAAGAATTGGAATTATTCAGGGTTCATTTGGACATTTTTATGCATTAACTGAGTTTTCAATGCATTTATGTGCATAATTCAAATTTGAAATACATGCGCATGCTCCAGTGCATATAAATTCATTGAAAAATCAAATCTTTGTCCTTTGGGTGCATGCTTAGGTCCCATGCAAGAAATGGGAATGAATATCAAACACCATGGCACCATTGATTGCCGGCAAAACAGTGAGATGCTTGGTTTTTAAATTCTAGTAAATCCAAAACTTGTCTGAAATTCATGAAACTTGGCATGCTATCATGGAGCGGCATCAACATGCCGTGGTATAAATTTTGTCCCATTTGGGGCAGGTTTGGGTATATGCTTCTCACAAACCGGAGCTTCTCACAACAAGCATGATGGTTTTCGGTAGGGAACTAATACGTCTCCAACGTATCTAAATTTTTTGATTGCTCCATGCTATATTATCTACTGTTTTGGACAATATTGGGCTTTATTATCCACTTTTATATTATTTTTGGGACTAACCTATTAACCAGAGGCCCAGCCCAGAATTGATGCTTTTGCCTATTTCAGTGTTTCAAAGAAAAGGAATATCAAACGGAGTCGAAACGGAATGAAACCAACTGGAGAAGTTATTTTTGGAAGGAAAGCTACCGGAAAAACTTGGAGTGCACGTCAGGAAAGGAACAAGGGAGCCACGAGGCAGGGGGGCGCGCCCACCCCCCTAGGGCGCGCCCTCCACCCTCGCGGGCCCCTCGTGGCTCCCCTGACGTATCTCTTTCACCCATATATACCCACGTACCCTAAAACTATCGTGGAGCACAATAGATTGGGAGTTCCACCGCCAGAAGCCTCTGTAGCCACCGAAAACCAATCTAGACCCGTTCTGGCACCCTGCCGGAGGGGGAAATCCCTCTCCGGTGGCTATATTCATCATCCCGGTGCTCTCCATGACGAGGAGGAAGTAGTTCTCCCTCGGGGCTGAGGGTATGTACCAGTAGCTATGTGTTTGATCTCTCTCTCTCGTGTTCTTGAGGTGATACGATCTTGATGTATCGTGAGCTTTGCTACTATAGTTGGATCTTATGATGTTTTCTCCCCCTCTACTCTCTTGTAATGGATTGAGTTTCCCCTTTTGAAGTTATCTTATCGGATTGAGTCTTTAAAGATTTGAGAACACTTGATGTATGTCTTGCCGTACGTATCTGTGGTGACAATGGGATACCACGTGATTCACTTCATGTATGTTTTGGTGATCAACTTGTGGGTTCCGCCCATGAACCTATGCATAGGGGTTGGCACACGTTTTCGTCGTGATTCTCCGGTAGAAACTTTGGGGCACTCTTTGAGGTTCTATTTGTTGGTTGAATAGATGAATCTGAGATTGTGTGATGCATATCGTATAATCATACCCACGGATACTTGAGGTGACATTGGACTATCTAGGTGACATTAGGGTTTTGGTTGATTTGTGTCTTAAGGTGTTATTCGAGTACAAACTCTAGGGCTGTTTGTGACACTTATAGGAATAGCCCAACGGATTGATTGGAAAGAATAACTTTGAGGTGGTTTCGTACCCTACCATAATCTCTTCGTTCGTTCTCCGCTATTAGTGACTTTGGAGTGACTCTTTGTTGCATGTTGAGGGATAGTTATGTGATCCAATTATGCTATTATTGTTGAGAGGACTTGCACTAGCGAAAGTATGAACCCTAGGCCTTATTTACTATCATTGCAATACCGTTTACACTCACTTTTATCATTAGTTACCTTGTTGTTTTTATATTTTCAGATTACAAATACTATTATCTACTATCCATATACCACTTGTATCACCATCTCTTCGCCGAACTAGTGCACCTATACAATCTACCATTGTATTGGGTGTGTTGGGGACACAAGAGACTCTTTGTTATTTGGTTGCAAGGTTGCTTGAGAGAGACCATCTTCATCCTACGCCTCCTACGGATTTATAAACCTTAGGTCATCCACTCGAGGGAAATTTGCTACTGTCCTATAAACCTCTGCACTTGGAGGCCCAACAACGTCTACAAGAAGAAGGTTGTGTAGTAGACATCAAGCTCTTTTCTGGCGCCGTTGCCTTGGAGGTGAGTGCTTGAAGGTATAATTTTAGATCTTGTAATCGAGTCTTTTAGTTTCTTGTTTTATCACTAGTTTAGTTTATCAAAGAAAACTATAAAAAATGGAATTGAGTTTGTCTCATACGCTTCATCTTTTTAATATCTTTCGTGAGTATGATGGAAAGGAAAATTGTGCCAACGTGTTAGAAGAAGAATGCATTAAAATGTTTGGCACTAAATATTTGAATGATGAGCATGATTGCAATGTTGTTAGTATGAACTCCTTGAATATCCATGGTACTAATGATGATTGCACTAGTTATGATGAAAATGTCTCCTATAAACATGTCAATTTTTGTGGAGTACATTGGGTTTGCAAGTACACACCAAATATGGAAGATAGATATTGCAAGAGGCATAAGTATTTAGAAACTAAATGGTTGCAAGAAAGTCTTGATGATTATGCTGAAAATTTAAATTTTCTTTGCCGTACTTGCGGACTTTGCAATGAAAGTGGTCATTTAGCTATCCGATGCAAATTGTTTCATGATCTAATCGTGTCCAAAAGTTGTGATGAGTTGATTTCCCTTGCACATTATAATGAACTTAGCTTGCTTATGGGTTGCAAAGAAATGAAACATATAACTGGGCATCTTCCAGAATTTGCCCGTTATAAACTTCTTGGTTTTGATCTAGAGGAAATTTATATGTATTGTGCGATGAATTGCATTGAAAATCCTTATATTTCCAATTACATAAAGAAAAGAAAGCAAATAGAAGATGAAGAGAACACTAATGAAAGGGAAGAGACTTCCCAACATTCTCCTATTATTTCTTATGATGAATCAGGTAACAAGGAGGAGCCTCCTATTCAACCAATCTCATTAATAAGGAGCTCCAAAAAGAGGATTGAACCCACACATGATGTAGTGAAGAAGAAGAAAAGAAAAAGGAAGAGAGGTAAAAAGATATATCTCCCAAATAATGCTGCTCCTATTACTATTGTGCCTCATGAAAATATAATTGTGAAAGATAATGATACTTCTTATGGTCTTGAAAATCTTTTTGGCACTTGCTTGGAAGAATATGATAATTGCTATACTATTGGTGCTATCTATACTATTAATGACGAGAGTGATTATGCTTATGATATGAAAAGGCCCAAGCTTGGGGATGCTATGTTTGATGAAGACGATGTTTTTGAGAATATATTTGCTGCAATTAATGTTTGTCCCAAGCTTGGGGAATCTATGATTAATGAAGATGATATTTTTAGTCTCCCAAGTTTTGATATGCAAATATATAATGATGATAGCATGCCTCCTACTTATGATGATTATTGTGATGATACATATGCTATAAAAAGTAGTAATGATTACATTTATAAAACTTGTCATGATTATGATTACCCTTTTTCTGAACATTACTCTTTTAATATGGAAACAATTTATAGTATTCGAGTCTCTTATGATGCTCCCACTATTATTCATGAGAAGAATTTCGCTTATGTGGAGAGTAGTAAATTTTCTATGCTTGTAGATCATGAAAAGAATGGTTTAGGTGCTGGTTATATTGTTGAATTCATTCATGATGCTACTGAAAATTATTATGATGGAGGAACATGTGCTTGTAGAAATTGCAATTATATCAAGTTTCCTCTCTATGTGCTTAAAGTTTTAAAGTTATGCTTGTTTTGCCTTCCTATGCTAGTTGATTATTGTTCCCATAAGTTGTTTGCTCACAAAATCCCTATGCATAGGAAGTGGGTTAGTCTTAAATGTGTTAGTCATATTCTTAATGATGCTCTCTTTATGTTTCAAGTCTTATCCTTTATGTGAGCATCATTGAAATCATCATGCCTAACTAGGGGCGTTAAACGATAGCGCTTGTTGGGAGGCAACCCAACTTTATTTTTGTTCCTGTTTAGTAATAAATAATTCATCTAGCCTCTGTTTAGATGTGGTTTTATGCTTTTAATTAGTGTTTGTGCCAAGTAGAACCGGTGGGAAGACTTGGGGAAAGTCTTGTTGATTTTGCTGTAAAAAACAGAAACTTTAGCGCTCACGAGAATTGCTGCCATTTTTTATTGGAGAGTGATATTTAGTTAATTATTTTTTAATTGATTAATAGGTAAATTCCTCAGGTCCATAAATTTATTTGAGAATTTTATGAGTTCCAGAAGTATACGTTTGATCCAGATTACTACAGACTGTTTTGTTTTTGACAGATTCTGTTTTTCATGTGTTGTTTACTTATTTTGATGAATCTATGGCTAGTAAAAGAGTTTATAAACCATAGAGAAGTTGGAATACAGTAGGTTTAACAGAAATATAAATAAAGAATGAGTGCATTACAGTACCTTGAAGTGGTGATTTATTTTCTTATACTAATGGAGCTCACGAGTTTTCTACTTTAAGTTTTGTGTTGTGAAGTTTTCAAGTTTTGAGTAAAGATTCGATGGATTATGGAATAAGGAGTGGCAAGAGCCTAAGCTTGGGGATGACCAAGGCATCCCAAGGTAATATCCAAGGACAACCAAAAGCCTAAGCTTGGGGATGCCCCTCTTTCGTCTTTGTTCATCGGTAACTTTACTTGGAGCTATATTTTTATTCGCCACATGATATGTGTTTTGCTTGAAGCGTCATTTTCTTTTATTTTGTTTTGCTTGCTGTTTAAATAAATTATCAAGGTCTGAAATTATTAAATGGGAGAGTCTTCACATAGTTGCATAATTATTCAACTACTCATTGATCTTCACTTATATCTTTGGGAGTAGTTTGTCGTTGCTCTAGTGCTTCACTATTGGGAATTTTCATTATAGAACTTGGCTTGTATATTCCAACAATGGGCCTCCTAAAGTGCCCTAGGTCTTCGTGAGCAAGCAAGTTGGATGCACACCCACTTAGTTTCTTTTGTTGATCTTTCATACATTAATAGCTCTAGTGCATCCGTCGCATGGCAATCCCTACTCCTTGCATTAACATCAATCGATGGGCATCTCCATAGCTCATTGATTAGCCTCGTTGATGTGAGACTTTCTCCTTTTTGTCTTCTCCACATAACCCCCATCATCATATTCTATTCCACCCATAGTGCTATGTCCATGGCTCGCGCTCATATATTGCGTGAAAGTTTATAGGTTTGAGATTACTAAAGTATGAAACAATTGCTTGGCTTGTCATCGGGGTTGTGCATGATGAGAGCATTCTTGTGTGACGAAAATGGAGCATGACTAAACTATATGATTTTGTAGGGATGAACTTTCTTTGGCCATGTTATTTTGAGAGGACATAATTGCTTAGTTAGTATGCTTGAAGTATTATTATTTTTATGTCAATATGAACTTTTGTCTTGAATCTTTCGGATCTGAATATTCATACCACAATTAAGAAGAATTACATTAAAATTATGCCAAGTAGCACTCCGCATCAAAAAATCTGTTTTTATCATTTACCTACTCGAGGACAAGCAGAAATTAAGCTTGGGGATGCTTGATACGTCTCCAACGTATCTATAATTTTTGATTACTCCATGCTATATTATCTACTGCTTTGGACAATATTGGGCTTTATTATCCACTTTTATATTATTTTTGGGACTAACCTATTAACCGGAGACCCAGCCCAGAATTGCTGTTTTTTTGCCTATTTCAGTGTTTCGAAGAAAAGGAATATCAAACGGAATGAAACCAACTGGAGAAGTTATTTTTGGAAGGAAAGCTACCGGAAAAACTTGGAGTGCACGTCAGGAAAGGAACGAGGGAGCCACGAGGCAGGGGGGCGCGCCCACCCCCTAGGGCGCGCCCTCCACCCTCGTGGGCCCCTCGTGGCTCCCCTGACGTATCTCTTTCACCCATATATACCCACGTACCCTAAAACTATCGTGGAGCACAATAGATCGGGAGTTCCACCGCCAGAAGCCTCCGTAGCCACCGAAAACCAATCTAGACCCGTTCCGGCACCCTGCCGGAGGGGGAAATCCCTCTCCGGTGGCCATCTTCATCATCCCGGTGCTTCCCATGACGAGGAGGGAGTAGTTCTTCCTCGGGGCTGAGGGTATGTACCAGTAGCTATGTGTTTGATCTCTCTCTCTCTCTCTCTCTCTCTCTCTCGTGTTCTTGAGGTGATACGATCTTGATGTATCGCGAGCTTTGCTACTATAGTTGGATCCTATGATGTTTTCTCCCCCTCTACTATCTTGTAATGGATTGAGTTTCCCCTTTTGAAGTTATCTTATTGGATTGAGTCTTTAAAGATTTGAGAACACTTGATGTATGTCTTGTCGTGCGTATCTGTGGTGACAATGGGATACCACGTGATTCACTTCATGTATGTTTTGGTGATCAACTTGCGGGTTCCGCCCGTGAACCTATGCATAGGGGTTGGCACACGTTTTCGTCGTGATTCTCCGGTAGAAACTTTGGGGCACTCTTTGAGGTTCTATGTGTTGGTTGAATAGATGAATCTGAGATTGTGTGATGCATATCGTATAATCATACCCATGGATACTTGAGGTGACATTGGAGTATCTAGGTGACATTAGGGTTTTGGTTGATTTGTGTCTTAAGGTGTTATTCTAGTACGAACTCTAGGGATGTTTGTGACACTTATAGGAATAGCCCAACGATTGATTGGAAAGAATAACTTTGAGGTGGTTTTGTGCCCTACCATAATCTCTTCGTTCGTTCTCCGCTATTAGTGACTTTGGAGTGACTCTTTGTTGCATGTTGAGGGATAGTTATGTGATCCAATTATGTTATTATTGTTGAGAGGACTTGCACTAGCAAAAGTGTGAACCCTAGGCCTTATTTACAATCATTGCAATACCGTGTACGCTCACTTTTATCATTAGTTACCTTGCTGTTTTTATATTTTCAGATTACAAATACTATTATCTACTATCCATATACCACTTGTATCACCATCTCTTCGCCGAACTAGTGCACCTATACAATCTACCATTGTATTGGGTGTGTTTGGGACACAAGAGACTCTTTGTTATTTGGTTGCAGGGTTGCTTGAGAGAGACCATCTTCATCCTACGCCTCCTACGGATTGATAAACCTTAGGTCATGCACTTGAGGGAAATTTGCTACTGTCCTACAAACCTCTGCACTTGGAGGCCCAACAACGTCTACAAGAAGAAGGTTGTGTAGTAGACATCAGGAACGTCCCACCTTTGGGGACGAAACGATATCCATTGCCTCTTGTTGCTTTCAACTTTTTTTCTCGTGTCAACATAGAACAATAGGAGTGTTGTGTGAATTTTTGTGATTTTTCAGGGTTCGTTTGGACAATTTTTTTGCATTAACTGAATTTTCAATGCATTTATGTGAAAAATTCAAATTTGAACTACATGCACATGCTCCAGTGCACATAAATTCATTGAAAAATCAAATCTTTGTCCAGTGGTGCATGCTTAGGTCCCATGCAAGAAATGGGAATGAATTTCAAACACCATGGCACCGTTGATTGCCGACAAAACAGTGAGATGCCTAGTTTTTAAATTCTAGTAAATCCAAAACTCGTATGGAATTCTTGAAACTTGGTTTGCTATCATGGAGCGGCATCAACATGCCATGGTACAAATTTTGTCCCATTTGGGGCAGGTTTGGGTATATGCTTCTCACAAATCGGAGCTTCTCACAACAAGCATGATGGTTTTCGGTAGGGAACGTCCCACCTTTGGGGACGAAACGATATCCATTGCCTCTTATTGCTTTCAAGTTTTTTTCTCATGTCAACATAGAACAACAGGAGTGTTGTGTGATTTTTTGTGATTTTTCGGGGTTCGTTTGGACATTTTTTTGCATTAACTGAGTTTTCAATGCATTTATGTGCACAATTCAAATTTGAACTGCATGCACATGCTCCAGTGCATATAAATTCATTGAAAAATCAAATATTTGTCCTTGGGTGCATGCTTAGGCCCCATGCAAGAAATGGGAATGAATTTCAAACATCATGGCACCGTTGATTGCCGGCAAAATAGTGAGATGCCTGGTTTTTAAATTCTAGTAAATCCAAAACTCGTCTGAAATTCTTGAAACTTTGCATGCTATCATGGAGCGGCATCAACATGCCATGGTACAAATTTTGTCCCATTTGGGGCAGGTTTGGGTATATGCTTCTCACAAATCGGAGCTTCTCACAACAAGCATGATGGTTTTCGGTAGGGAACGTCCCACCTTTGGGGACGAAACGATATCCATTGCCTCTTATTGCTTTCAAGTTTTTTTTCTCGTGTCAACATAGAACAACAGGAGTGTTGTGTGAATTTTTGTGATTTTTGGGGGTTCGTTTGGACATTTTTTTTGCATTAACTGAGTTTTCAATGCATTTATGTGCATAATTCAAATTTGAACTACATGTGCATGCTCCAGTGCATATAAATTCGTTGAAAAATCAAATCTTTGTCCTTGGGTGCATGATTAGGTCCCATGCAAGAAATGGGAATGAATTTCAAACACCATGGCACCGTTGATTGCCGGCAAAATAGTGAGATGCTTGGTTTTTAAATTCTAGTAAATTCAAAACTCGTCTGAAATTCATAAAACTTGGTATGCTATCATGGAGCGGCATCAACATGCCGTGGTACAAATTTTGTCCCATTTGGGGCAGGTTTGGGTATATGCTTCTTACAAACCGGTGCTTCTCACAACAAGCATGATGGTTTTCGGTAGAGAATGTCCCACCTTTGGGGACGAAACGATATCCATTGCCTCTTATTGCTTTCAAGTTTTTTTCTCGTGTCAACATAGAACAACAGGAGTGTTGTGTGATTTTTTGTGATTTTTCAGGGTTCGTTTGGACTTTTTTTTGCGTTAACTGAGTTTTCAATGCATTTATGTGCATAATTCAAATTTGAACTACATGCGCATGCTCCAGTGCATATAAATTGGTTGAAAAATCAAATATGTGTCCTTGGGGTGCATGCTTAGGTCACATGCAAGAAATGGGAATGAATTTCAAACACCAGGGCACCGCTGATTGCCGACAAAACATTGAGATGCCTGGTTTTTAAATTCTAGTAAATCCAAAACTCGTCTGAAATTCATGAAACTTGGCATGCTATCACGGAAGGGCACTCGACATGCTGTGGTATTTTCCGTGTCCATTTTGAGAGAAGGCGCACTCGAATAATGACAGCCAACAAAGACATTTTGAAAAAAATAGCTGCCACTTTAATATCTCAAACATTTGTATAGTTCAAACCGTGTGTGTTCGGTTAACCATACACGTGACGCCACGTGTCTTGGTTTTAATGGCTATAGGAGGTGTCGTGTGGACAACTGCTTGACTGAACGGGAGGCGTGCGACCGCAGTCCGGTGCGCAGGCTCACCGGGAAGCGTACAAGCTATTCAACGCTGGATTTGTGCATCTCTTCAATGCAAACGGTTCAGATTACAGTATGCAAATTAAAGCCAGACTTCAGCGCTAAGCCAAGAGACACTGCGATTTGTCAAAATATGCAGCTAAAAATCAATATCACCATCTATTTTTTGCAACTAAAATTCAGTAATTAAGCATATATTTCATTCATACTAGAGATTAAGCAGTCGCTCTCACCGGGAAGCGAGACAGCCTTGGACTGCCGCCCGCCTCGCTCCCACTGGTCTATATTAATGGCGCCGCCGAGTGGCCGCACCCCCCATCCTCGCCACACACAATTCCTCTCTCTCCGCCCGCATCCTCGACGCCGCTCTGAGTCCTCAAAGCCGTCAGTGTATGAGGATGCCGCCGAAGCGCCCCATCGGAGGGAGTGGCGACGCTGGGGCTGCTGAAGCACCAGAACACGTCGTGAATATGGAGATAGAGGTTCCCGTCCCCGCCGACGAGGTGGAGAATGAGGCTGCCAACAAGCGGAGGCGGGTCGAGAAAGAACCGCAAGCGACTCCAGCAGGCCTAGACTTCATCAACAACCTCCCCGATGATATGTTGATAGTCATCACATCCCTCCTCCTAATCATAAATCAGGCGAGGACAGCCGCCGTTTCCCGGCGGTGGCGCACCCTATGGCCCCACACCCATGTCGACCTCCTCCACGCCCACAAGCTCTGTCATGGCTATCGCCAAAGCTTGGATGCGTTCTCCCAGATCCTCGGTAGTCACCATGGCCCAATGAAAGGCCTTATCATGGGCAAGTTCCGTTCCAATGGCAAGGAGTGAGCCAAGCTTGACGAGTGGTTCCGATCCCGCGCCAAAGATCAGCTCGAGAAGCTAAGTTATAATGATGGGCATATGAGCTTGCTGCCAATGTCCGCGCTCCGCTTCGCGCCCACGCTGTGCCTCGCCAAGTTCATGAACTGCCATCCCCCCTTAATGACTTGTGCACTCTTTTTCTACCACGACTGAAGCACCTCGAGCTCGTCGCCGTCCGTGTGACGCCCCCGATTCAATCATACACTAATCATACACGCAAATGTGTACGATCAAGATCAGGGACTCACGGGAAGATATCACAACACAACTTTACAAATAAAATAAGTCATACAAGCATCATATTACAAGCCAGGGGCCTCGAGGGCTCGAATACAAGAGCTCGATCATAGACGAGTTAGCGGAAGCAACAATATCTGAGTACAGACACAAGTTAAACAAGTTTGCCTTAAGAAGGCTAGCATAAACTGGGATACAGATCGAAAGAGGCGCAGGCCTCTTGCCTGGGATCCTCCTAAACTACTCCTGGTCGTCGTCAGCAGCCTGCACGTAGTAGTACGCACCTCCCGAGTAGTAGCAGTCGTCATCGACAGTGGCGTCTGACTCCTGGACTCCAATGTCTGGTCGTAGCAATCAGGTATAGGAAGGGGGAAAAGGGGAGCAAAGCAACCGCGAGTACTCATCCAAAGTACTCGCAAGCAAGGAACTACACTACATATGTATGCATTGGTTTCAAATGAAAAGGGGGTATCATATGTGGACTGAACTGCAGAATGCCAGAATAAGAGGGGGATAGCTAGTCCTCTCGAAGACTACGCTTCTGGCCACCTCCATCTTGCAGCATGTAGAAGAGAGTAGATGGTAAGTTAACCAAGTAGCACCGCTTAGCATAATCCTACCCGATGATCCTCCCCTCGTCGCCCTATGAGAGAGCAATCACCGATTGCATCTGGCACTTGGAAGGGTGTGTTTTATTAAGTATCTGGTTCTAGTTGTCATAAGGTCAAGGTACAACTCCAAGTCGTCCTGTTATCGAAGATCACGGCTATTCGAATAGATTAACTTCCCTGCAGGGGTGCACCACATTTCCCAACACGCTCGATCCCCTTTGTCCGGACACATTTGTGTGGGTCATGCCCCACCTCGAAAGATCAACACGTCGCATCCCTACCTAGGCACAACAGAGAGGTTAGCACGCCGGTCTAAATCATATGGCGCAGGGGTCTGGGACCATCGCCCATTGCACACCTGCACGTTGCGAATGCGATTGGTGAGCAGACCTAGCCTCCCTTATACAAGAGCAGGC
Organism: Triticum dicoccoides; assembly: GCF_002162155.2. NCBI lineage: Eukaryota > Viridiplantae > Streptophyta > Magnoliopsida > Poales > Poaceae > Triticum > Triticum dicoccoides. The sequence goes on along the minus strand of NC_041384.1, from coordinate 403,108,289 downwards.
GTTCCAGTCCAACCCGACGCGTGCCGCTCAGGCGCTGACGTCACTAAGGCTTCGGCTGATACCACGACGTCGAGTGCCCATAACTGTTCCCGCGTAGTTGGTTAGTGTGTATAGGCCAGTGGCCAGACTCAGATCAAATACCTAGAGCTCGTTAAGCGTGTTATTTTGAAGTAACCGCGAACACCGACCAGGGCCAGGCCCACCTCTCTCCTGGGTGGTCTCAACCTACCCTGTCGCTCCGCCACTAAGATCCACTTAGAGGGCCGTCGGGACAAACGTCCTTTAGGACCCAATCCGTGAATCACTCGCGGGTACTCTACGAGCCGACCCGTCTTTAGTCATCACATGTATCATGTGTATGCATATAAGTATATACCCGTGATCACCTCCCGAGTGATCATGGCCCGATAGTATAGCATGGCAGACGGACAAGAATGTAGGGCCACTGATGATAAACTAGCATCTTATACTAAGCATTAGGATTGCAGGTAAAGGTAACAACAGTAGTAGCAAGGACAGGCTATGCATCAGGATAGGATTAATGGAAAGCAGTAACATGCTACTCTACTCTAATGCAAGAAGTAGAGAGAAGAGTAGGCGATATCTGGTGATCAAAGGGGGGCTTGCCTGTTTGCTCTGGCAAGAAAGAGGGGTCGTCAACAGCGTAGCCGATCAGGGCACCAGTAGCAGCGTCAGCCTCGTAGTCTATCGGAGAGAAGAGGGGGAAGAAACAATGAATACAATGCAAACAGATGCATATCGATGCATGACATGACAAGTAGCGGTGCTAGGGGTGCCCTAACGTGGTATGAGGTGATACCGGTGAAGGGGAAACATCCGGGAAAATATCCCCCGTGTTTCGCATTTCCGAACAGATGAACTAGAGGGGGAAAGTTGCGTGTTCGCTATGCTAGGGATGCGTGGTGGACGAACGGGCTGCGTATCCGGATTCGTCTCGTCGTTCTGAGCAACTTTCATGTACAAAGTTTTTCCATCCGAGCTACGGTTTATTTTATATTAATTTTAAAAGGTTTAAATTATTTTTAGGATTTATTTAATTATTTAAATCAACATTATCCAGAATAGTGATTGCGGACGTCATCATGACGTCAGCAGTTGACCTGGTCAACCTGACAGGTGGGTCCCACCTGTCAGTGACCCATTTTAATTAAACACATTAATTAACCTAATCAAGATTAATTAGGAGGGTGGGCCCCACTATCGCTGACTGATTAATTAATTAACTAACAATTTAATTAGTTTAGTTAATTGATTAGTTTAATTAATCAAAATTAACTTAATTAATTAATATTTTTATTTATTATTTATTTTTATTTTTTAAATCGTTTTCGTTCTGGGGCGTGGGCCCGTTTGTCATAGGCCCTAGGGGCTTAGCATGCACGCGGGCATGTGGGCACTGGGCGGCTGGAGCGAGCGCTGGGCGCAACCCGGCTGACAGGGTGCTCGCCCAGTCCAGCCGCGGGGCACGGCGCATGGAGGCACCGGCGGGGCGATGGCGCAAGCGCCAGGGGCGAAGTGGGGGAAGGCGGAGTAGTTGGGGGCGGCGAAGAACGCCGGCCGGTGAGCAGCAACAGGAGGCGGGGGAGGCCACAACAGGCGGACGCGATGGTGGGGGCGGAGGCAGGCGGGCACGGACTGCACGACAAGGAGGCAGGTGACCGGGGCGCGAGTCCGACGCGTCGAGTGCGTGCGCGGCGCATGCCGATGTATTAAGGGGGGTAGAGGGGCTCTGGGGTGCCGAAGCACGGCAGTGGGCGGGCGAGCGGAGGGCGAGGTGGTGTGGTGTGGTGGCCGTGGTGATGCTCTGGACGGCGCGCACGGGACGGTGGGCGAGCACGGCGAAGCGCGTAGGCGGGTGAGCAGGTGCAGGCGGGTAGCGGAGAGGGCTGTCGTGGCAGACGGCGCATGGCCGCGAAGCAGCAGTGGCGTACGCGCGCGGCGCGGAGCGAGGGGAATGGGCGCGGCCACGGCGGAGCGTGCGCGCGACACGGCAGCAGAGAGGAGGGAGGGCGAACAGGGCACGCGCTGCGGGTCGTGGGGATCTAGGCAGTGGGGCTCGGGGAGGAGATGGAGACGACGGGCGACGTCTGGGAGACAGGCCGGCGAGGAGGACGTGGGTAGGCCGGCGAGGTGGTCCTGGTCGATGACGAGGTGGCGATCCAGTCGGCGGCGCGGTCGGCGCGAGGCATGGCCATGGCTTCCGGCGGGCGTCGCGCGAGGGAGAGGAGGGGCGAGGAGTCAACGGGGGCGGGGGCGTGGTCGCCCCGATCCCGATCTGGATCGGGGGAGTGGGGAAGGGAGTGCGTGGTGGGGGGTTAGGGTTTCAGGACGTGGGGGGGGGGATAAGAGAGTGGGTGGTTCGGCCGGTTGGGCCTGTTTTAGTTAGGTGGGCCAATTGGCCCAATAGGTTAGGTCCTCTGATTTCTTTTCCTTTTATTGTTTTGTTTTATTTTATTTATTTCTTTTCTTTTCTGTTTTAATTCATTTTAAAATACTTAGGCATTTTATAAAAATGTGTTTATTACCACATAATTACATATGCAAAATATGGCACCTCCCAAACATTTTTGTTTTAAATTTTGAAAAACTTTTATTATTTAACTTTATTTTAAATTTGAATTTGAATCGGTTTTGAACTAACCCGAGATTAACTACAGTGACAGAGGTGACGTGGCATCGTTAACGTGGGATTACTGTAGCATGATTATCCGTGCGTTACAAAACTCCTCCACTACAAGAAATCTCGTCCCGAGATTTAGAAGGTAGAAGGAAACAGTGCGGGGTATTCATCACGCAGGCGGTCCTCGCGCTCCCAAGTGGCTTCATCTTCAGACTGATGCGAACACTGGACCTTGAGGAATTTGATCGCCTTCTGACGTGTGCGGCGTTCAGCTTGGTCGAGAATGCGGACCGGATGCTCTTTATAGGAGAGGTCCTGTTGCAATTCGAGCACTTCATGATCCACTGCTCGGATTGGGTCCTTGAAGCAACGGCGGAGCTGTGACACGTGGAACACATCGTGAACCTGAGAAAGGTTGGGCGGAAGCTCCAGTTGATATGCCACTTTTCCTCGCCTTTCAAGAATAGTGAAGGGACCGATATAGCGAGGAGCTAGCTTGCCCTTGATCCCGGAGCGGTGAGCACCCTTCATTGGTGTAACTCAAAGATAAGCCTTTTCGCCAGGTTGATAGACCATGTCTTTGTGATGATGGTCATACTGACTTTTCTGACGTGACTGAGCATTCTTGAGATTCTCGCGAATAATGCGGACTTGTTCTTCGGCCTGTTGGATAATATCTGGACTGAAGAGTGGATGTTCCCCAGTTTTTGACCAGTTCAGAGGGGTCTGACACTTTCATCCATATAACACTTCGAAGGGGGACATCTTCAGACTAGCTTGATAGCTATTATTATAAGAGAACTCGGCATATGGAAGAGATTCCTCCCATTTCTTGCCGAAGGAAATTACACAAGCTCGGAGCATGTCTTCGAGAACTTGGTTGACACGTTCAACCTGCCCTTGCGACTGAGGATGAAACACAGTACTGAACGACAGATGAGTTCCCATAGCTTCTTGGAAACTTGCCCAGAATCTTGAAGTGAATAAGCTGCCATAGTCCGAACTAATAACCTGTGGAATACCGTGAAGTGAAACAATTCTGGACATGTAGAGAGTTGCAAGCTGACTAGCAGTGATTGTTTCTTTGACCGCCAGAAAATGTGCAACCTTAGAAAGCCGGTCAATGACGACAAGAATAGCATCATTACCTTTCCGCAATCTGGGAAATCCAGTGATGAAGTCGATTTCAACAAGGTCCTATTTCCATTCAGGAATAGAGATAGGTTGCAGAGTTCTAGCAGGTCTCTGATGTTCAGCTTTGATACGACGGCAAACGTCACACTCAACAACATAACAAGCAATGTCTTGCTTCATATTAGACCACCAGAATCTTTGACGAATATCCTGGTACATCTTTGTACTACCAGGATGGATGGACAGAGGCGTATCATGAGCTTCTTTCATAACCTTTTTAGTCTGATCCAGGTTTTTCCTCGAACATGGCACCACTAGGCGGCCTTTGAAGTACAAGGCGCCATCTTCGACGATAGTGAAGAATGAGGGCTTTCCTTCTGTGAGATGGCGTTTAATCTTCTGGACTTCAGAGTCATAACCTTGAATAGTCTTTATACCATCTAGGAGATCTGGTACGACAACCAGGGTATTTAGCGAACCCTTAGTAACAACACAAAGATTCATCTTTTGGAACTCTGGGGGAGGGGGAGCGAGTTCTCCAGGGGGGACAATATGGAGGTTCAACTTCCTGAATTCTTAAACAAGCGAGGGCTAAACTTTGTGAACCTGGAGGTGGTTGCAGTAGGACTTGTGGCTCAAGGCATCAGCCATTACATTAGCCTTGCCGGGGGTATAGGATATACCCACGTCAAAGTCTGCAACAGTCTCCATCCATCTTTGTTGACAGAGGTTCAGGTCGGGTTGAGTAAACAGATACTTCAGATTTTGATGGTCGGTGAAGATCTCGCAACGATTACCGAGTAGGTAATGTCGTCACTGCTTTAGAGCATGAATGACAACACCAAGCTCGAGGTCGTGAAATGGGTAGTTTTCTTCGTGAGGGCGCAGATGACGAGAGGCATAAGCAATCACTCCGCGCTCTTGCATTAGGACACAGCCTAATCCTTGACGGGAAGCGTCGCAGTGAGTGACGAAGTCCTTCTTCGTATCAGGTGGAGCAAGCACTGGGGCAGAAGTCAACTTGTCTTTGAGTGCATGGAAACTTTCCTGACACTTGTCTGTCCATTGAAACTTGACTCCCTTATGCAATAGATTAGTCAGAGGCCTGACAATCTTGGAGAAGTTCTCGACGAATCGACAACAATAGCTGGCAAGACCGAGAAAACTTTGGACTTGCTTAACATTCTTCAGAGGAGTCCAATCGAGAATAGCCTGAACTCGTTTAGGGTTGATGACAATACCATCCTTGGATATGACATGCCCAAGATAGGTTACTTCGGGGAGCCAGAATTCACACTTGGAATACTTAGCATAGAGTTGATGCTCTCGAAGCTTTTCCACCACAAGACGAAGATATTCAGCATGTTCTTCTTTGTTCTTGGAAAATACAAGGATATCATCCAGATAAACCACGATGAACTTGTCGAGGTAATCCATGAATATGTAGTTCATCAGACGAGAGAAAGTGGCCGGAGCATTCGTTAAGCCGAATGACATGATGGTGTACTCGTATGATCCATACCGAGTCACGAAGGAGGTCTTTGGGATATCCTCTTCACAAACACGGATCTGGTGGTAACCCAACTTCGAGTCGAGTTTGGAGAACACTGATGAGCCAGCCAGTTGATCATAAAGATCATTGATCCGAGGAAGAGGATATTTGTTTTGAATAGTGGCTTGGTTGATAGGACGATAGTCTTGGACTAATCGGTTCGTCCCATCCTTATTCTTAACAAAGAGAGAAGGTGCTCCCCAAGGAGAGCAACTAGGGCGAATGAAACCTTTGCTAAGAGATTTGTCGATTTCCTCCTTAAGCTCAATGAGTTCATGTGGCGGCATCTTGTAGGGTCGTTTGGATATACGAGTGTGATGACCCACAAGTATAGGGGATCTATCGTAGTCCTTTCGATAAGTAAGAGTGTCGAACCCAACGAGGAGCAGAAGGAAATGGTAAGCGGTTTTCAGCAAGGTATTCTCTGCAAGTACTGAAATAAGTGGTAACAGATAGTTTTGTGATAGGATAAATTGTAATGAGCAACAAGTAACAAAAGTAAATAAAGTGTAGCAAGGTGGCCCAATCCTTTTGTAGCAAAGGACAAGCCGGAACAAACTCTTATAATAGGAAAAGTGCTCCCAAGGACACATGGGAATATCGTCAAGCTAGTTTTCATCACGTTCATATGATTCGCGTTCGATACTTTGATAATTTGATATGTGGGTGGACCGGTGCTTGGGTGTTGATCTTACTTGAACAAGCATACCACTTATGATTAACCTCTATTGCAAGCATCCGCAACTACAACAAAAGTATTAAGGTAAACCTAACCATAGCATGAAACATATGGATCCAAATCAGCCCCTTACGAAGCAACGCATAAACTAGGGTTTAAGCTTCTGTCACTCTAGCAACCCATCATCTACTTATTACTTCCCAATGCCTTCCTCTAGGCCCAAATAATGGTGAAGTGTTATGTAGTCGACATTCACATAACACCACTAGAGGCTAGACAACATACATCTTATCAAAATATCAAACGAATACCAAATTCACATGACTACTAATAGCAAGACTTCTCCCTTGTCCTCAGGAACAAACGTAATTACTCACAAAGCATATTCATGTTCATAATCAGAGGGGTAATAATATGCATATAGGATCTGAACATATGATCTTCCACCAAATAAACCAACTAGCATCAACTACAAGGAGTAATCAACACTACTAGCAACCTACTAGCACCAATCCCGGACTTTGAGACAAGAATTGGATATAAGAGATGAACTAGGGTTTGGAGATGAGATGGTGCTGGTGAAGATGTTGATGGAGATTTCCCTCTCCCAATGAGAGGACAGTTGGTGATGATGATGGGTGATGATTTCCCCCTCCCGGAGGGAAGTATCCCCGGCAGAACAGGTCTACCGGAGCTCTAGATTGGATCCGCCAAGGTTCCGCCTCGTGGCGGCGGAGTCTCATCCCGAAAAGTTCCTTCTTATTTTTTTCTCATCGAAAGACTTCATATAGGAGAAGATGGACGTCGGAGAGCCACCAGGGGGCCCACGAGGTAGGGGGCGCCCCCTAGGGGGGGGGGGGCGCCCCCACCCTCGTGAGCAGGGTGTGGGCCCCCTGGCCTTCATCTTTGGCGAGGATTTTTCTTTATTTATTTTAAGATGTTCCGTGGAGTTTCAGGACTTTTGGAGTTGCGCAGAATAGGTCTCTAATATTTGCTCCTTTTCCAGCCCAGAATTCCAACTGCCGGCATTCTCCCTCCTTATGTAAACCTTGTAAAATAAGAGAGAATAGCCATAAGTATTGTGACATAAAGTGAAATAATAATCCATAATGCAATAAATATCGATATAAAAGCATGATGCAAAATGGACGTACCAACTCCCCCAAGCTTAGACCTCGCTTGTCCTCAAGCGAAAAGCCGATAACAATAAATATGTCCTCATGTTTAGAGGTAGAGGCGTCGATAAAAATTAAAATATGGACATGAAGGCATCATGATTATTCTCATAACAGCAACATATGTAGCTTTTGTCATATGATTACTCATGTTCAAGTGATGATCTATTCACAATGCAAAAGTATAAATCATAAATCTTATTGGGCTCCGACAAACTATAATCTCAATCAGAGCAATTGCAATTTATCATAACATCGGAAAGAGTCTATGTCAGAGCTAAAAAGCAAGTCCACATACTCAACTATCATTTAGTCCTCCATAATTGCTAACACTCACGCAATACTTGTGGTTATGGAGTTTTAATCGGACACGGAGAAAGATAGGGGCTTATAGTTTTGCCCCACAACCTTTTACCTGAAGGGTAATGTCAACAATAATGGTTCATGCTCCCCTACATCCAATTAGATATATATATATATATATATATATCATGTTCTTTCCAACATGCTGAGCTTGCCAAAGGATAAAATGAAAAAGAAAAGGTGAAGATCACCATGACTCTTGCATAAGGTAGAAGATAATAATAAAGGATAGGCCCTTAGCAGAGGGAAGCAGAGGTTGCCATGCGCTTTTATGGTTGGATGCACAAAATCTCAATGCGAAAGAATGTCACTTTATATTGCCCCTTGTGATATGAACCTTTATTATGCAGTCCATCGCTTTTATTACTTCCACATCACAAGATCGTATAAAGCTTATTTCTCCCACGCCAATCAATCATACATATTTAGAGCAATTTTTATTGCTTTGCACCGATGACAACTTACTTGAAGGATCTTACTCAATCCATAGGTAGATATGGTGGACTCTCATGGCAAAACTGGTTTAAGGGTGTTTGGAAGCACAAGTAGAATTTCTACTTGGTGCTGAGAATTTGGCTAGCATGAGGGGAAGGGCAAGCTCAACAAGTTAGAGGATCCATGACAACATACTTTATCTCAGATATAAGAAAGACATAACTCATTACGTTGTCTTCCTTGTCCAACATCAACTCTTTAGCATGTCATATTTTAATGAGTGGTCCCAATCATAAAAGTTGTCAATGATAATATATCTATATGTGAAACCTCTATTTCCTTATTACTTCCTATTAATTGCAACAATGACCAAAGCTATGTCTGCCAACTCCCAACAACTTTTAATCATCATACTCTTTCTATGTGAAGTCATTACTCTCAATAAGATCAATATGAACTCTTTGTTTCTTTTTATTCTTTTTCTCTTTTCCTTTATTCACCCAAGATCATGGAAAAATAATCAAGCCCTTGACTCGACACTAATCTTTATTATATATGGCTCACGGACTCGGTTACAAAGAGAGATCATAAAGCAAACTCAAAACTAGATCATGCCATAAACTTTATTCTACCAGATCAAGATATTACTAATAGGATCGAAATAAGAAAAATGGTAAAGATAGGAGTTGTGATTGTGATACGATACCGGGGCACCTCCCCCAAGCCCGGCAGTTGCCAAGGGGAGTGCCCATACCCATGTGATTATATCTCCTTTGTCGGTGAAGAAGGTGGTGGTGACGGATAATCGCACATCGAGCGTAAGAGGTCCTCCAGCTTGCGAATAATGCCCTTGAGTGCGACAATATGCTCCTTCAACAAAATATTTTCTTGTGTGAGATACTTGTTTTGTATACGAGCTAACTCAATCATCTTGAAAGCTTCGATCTCAGTTGGGGTAAGAAGGTTATGATCAATTTGGAGGGTGTCTTTTGCTGCTGGAGCTTGATCCTCCGTGGCATTGTTGATCCTTTCATCTTTGTTGACCCTCGTGGGTTCTTCCCTCTTCAGATCTATCTTCACTAGCCAAGCATCATTGTCACCATTGTTGGAGGAGGGAGACGACATGATGCCTAGCCTGGAAAACCCTGACAGAAAACAGCTTGAAACAAGAACAGAAGAGGTTTGCGTGATACGGGAGTCAAAACCTTCGGGAGGCTATATAATGAAATTTTTACCGACCAAAATACGTAACATGAAAGAAAATGGAGTCCGAAGGGCACACGAGGTGCTCACGAGGTAGGGGGGCGCGCCCACCACCCTCGTGGGGCCCTCGTGTCCTTCCCGGACTGCTACTTATTTTTCTATTTTTCTAAATATTCCAAAACAGAGAAATATTGCCTTAAAAATTGTTTTGGAGTCGATTTACTTACCGTACCACATACCTATTCCTTTTCGGGGTCTGAAACGCTCTGGAAAATGTCCCTTATGTATTCCTCCGGGGTTACGGTTTCGATAATATTGGTTTCAACATTTATGGGATTACCTGAGATATAATGTTTGATTCTTTGACTGTTTATCACCTTCGGATTTGTGCCCTCGAAGTTGTTGATCTTTATGGCACCGGAACGATAGACCTCTTCGATAACATAGGGGCCTTCCCATTTAGAGAGAAGTTTTCCTGCAAAAAACTTAAACGAGAGTTGTATAGCAATACATAATCACCTACATTAAACTCACGCTTTTGTATCCATTTGTCATGCGATCTTTTAACTTTTTCTTTAAACAACTTGGCATTTTCATAAGCTTGGGTTCTCCATTCATCAAGTGAGCTAATATCAAATAACCTCTTCTCACCGGCAAGTTTAAAATCATAGTTGAGCTCTTTAATAGCCCAATATGCCTTATGTTCTAGTTCGAGAGGTAAGTGACATGCTTTTCCATAAACCATTTTATACGGAGACATACCCATAGGATTTTTATATGCAGTTCTATAAGCCCACAATGCATCATCAAGTTTTTTGGACCAATTCTTTCTAGACCTATTAACAGTCTTTTGCAAATTAATTTGAGCTCTCTATTGCTCAACTCTACTTGACCACTAGACTGTGGGTGATAAGGAGATGCAATTCTATGATTAACATCATATTTAGCAAGCATTTCACGGAAAGCTCCATGAATAAAGTGTGAACCACCATCAGTCATTAAATATCTAGGGACTCCAAACCTCGGAAAAATAACTTCTTTAAGCATTTTAATAGAAGTGTTATGATCAGCACTACTAGTTGGAATAGCTTCTACCCACTTAGTAACGTAATCAACAACAACTAGAATATGTGTGTATCCATTAGAGGCAGGAAAAGGTCCCATATAATCAAAGCCCCAAACATCAAGTGGTTCAATAACAAGAGAATAATTCAGAGGCATTTCTTGACGTCTACTAATATTACCAATTCTTTGATATTCATCACAAGAAAAGACAAACTTATGGGCATCCTTGAAGAGAGTAGGCCAATAAAAACCAGATTGCAATACCTTATGTGCAGTTCTATCTCCAGCGTGGTGTCCTCCATAAGCCTCGGAATGACACTTGCGTAGGATCCGTTCCTGTTCATGCTCAGGTACACAACGTCTAATAACACCATCTACTCCTTTATAAAGATGTGGGTCATCCCAAAAGTAATGCCTTAAATCATAGAAAAACCTTTTCTTTTGCTGGTATGTGAAGCTAGGTGGTATAAACTTAGCAACAATATAATTAGCATAATCAGCATACCATGGAGTACTACGAGAAGTACTTATAACATTTAATTGTTCATCTGGAAAGCTATCATTAATAGGTAGTGGGTCATCAAGAATATTCTCTAACCTAGACAAGTTGTCTGCAATGGGGTTCTCAGCTCCCTTTCTATCAACAATATTCAAATCAAATTCTTGTAGCAAGAGAACCCATCTAATAAGTCTAGGTTTAGCATCTTTCTTTTCCATAAGATATTTAATAGCAGCATGATCAGTGTGAATAGTTACTTTAGAATCAACAATATAAGATCTGAACTTATCACAAGTAAATACAACTGCTAAAAGCTCTTTTTCAGTAGTAGCATAATTTCTTTGAGCATTGTCTAGAGTCTTACTAGCATAATGAATAACATTTAATTTCTTATCAACTCTTTGCCCTAGAACAACACTTATAGCATAATCACTAGCATCACACATAATTTCAAAGGGTAAATTCCAATCAGGTGGCTGAACAACAGGTGCAGAGACTAATGCTTTCTTAAGTATTTCAAATGCTTCTACACAATCATCATCAAAGACAAATGGTATATCTTTTTGCAATAAATTAGCAGAGGCCGAGAAATTTTTGAGAAGTCCTTAATGAACCTCCTATAAAATCCGGCGTGACCAAGGAAACTTCTTATACCTTTGATGTCCTTGGGACATGACATCTTTTCAATAGCATCAACCTTGGCTTTATCAACTTCAATACCTCTTTCAGAAACTTTGTGCCCCAAGACAATACCTTCATTAACCATAAAGTGGCACTTTTCCCAATTTAAGACAAGATTAATTTCTTCACATCTCTGCAAAACTCGATCAAGATTTCTCAAGCAATCATCAAAAGAGGAACCATAGACAGAAAGTCGTCCATGAAAACCTCACAAATCTTTTCACATAAGTCAGAGAATATAGCCATCATGCATCTTTGAAAGGTAGCAGGTGCATTACATAAACCAAAAGGCATACGTCTATAAGCAAAAGTACCAAAAGGGCATGTAAAAGTAGTCTTTGATTGATCTCTAGCTGACACAGGTATTTGAGAGAAACCAGAATAACCATCTAGAAAGCAATAGTGTGTATGTTTGCATAATCTTTCTAGCATTTGATCAATAAAAGGTAAGGGGTAATGATCTTTCTTAGTAGCTTTATTTAATTTGTGGAAATCAATTACCATCCTATAACCTGTGATAATTCTTTGTGGAATCAATTCATCTTTATCGTTAGGAACAACAGTAATACCCCCCTTCTTAGGGACACAATGGACAGGACTTACCCACTCACTATCAGCAACGAGATAGATTATACCTGCCTCCAGAAGCTTTAATATTTCTTTTCCTACCACTTCTTTCATTTTAGGATTCAGACGTCGTTGAGGATCACGAACTGGTTTGGCATCTGCTTCCAAATTTATTTTATGTTGACATAGAGTGGGACTAATGCCCTTAAGATCATCAAGAGTATATCCAATAGCAACACGATGCTTCTTCAGAGTTTTCAATAATCTTCCTTCTTCATGCTCTGAAAGGTTAGCACTAATAATAACAGGATATATCTTCTTTTCATCAAGATAAGCATATTTAAGATTATCAGGCAAAGGTTTAAGCTCAAACACGGGATCACCCATGGGTGGAGGTGGATCCCCTAAAATTTCAACAGTCAAATTATGTTGCAGAATAGGTTCCTGTTTAAAGAATACTTCATCTATTTCCCTTCTTTCATTCATGAACATATCATTTTCATGGTCTAGCAAATAGTGTTCTAAAGGATCACTAGGAGGTACGGCAATAGAAGCAAGACCAATAATTTCATCCTTACTAGGTAATTCTTCCTCACGATGTTGTTTACTAAATTTAGAGAAATTAAACTCATGAACCATATCATCCAAGCCAATAGTAACAACATTCTTTTCGCAATCTATCCTAGCATTAACAGTGTTCAAGAAGGGTCTACCAAATATAATGGGACAAAAGCTATCTTGCGGAGAAGTAAGAACAAGAAAATCAGCAGGATATTTAGTTTTCCCACACAAGACTTCAACATCTCTAACAATTCCAATTGGTGAAATAGTATCTCTATTGGCAAGTTTAATTGTGACATCAATACCTTCTAACTCAGCAGGTGCAATTTCATTCTTAATTTCTTCGTATTGCGGTATAACACTAGCACTTGCACCCATATCACATAAGCCATGATAACAATGATCTCCTATTTTAACAGAAATAACATGCATGCCTACCACAGGTCTACGTTTATCTTTATCACAAGGTTTAGCAATTCTAGCAGTTTCACCTTCGAACTGAATAACATGCCCATCAATATTATCAGACAAGAGATCTTTAACAATAGGAATATTAGGTTCTACTTTAACTTGCTCAGGAGGTGTATAAGTTATAATATTGCTTTTATGAACAACAGTTGAAGCTTTAGCATGATCCTTTATTCTAACAGGGAAAGGTGGTTTCTCAACTTAAGAAGTAGGAACAATAGGATCATTATAAGTGACAGTCTTTTCTTCAACTTTAATAGGTGCAGCTACTTTTACTTCTATGGGAGGATGATATTTAAACCACTTCTCCTTAGGGAGATCAACATAAGTAGCAAAATATTCACAGAAAGAAGCTACTATCTCAGAGTCAAGTCCATATTTAGTGCTAAACTTACGGAAAATATCGGTGTCCATAAAAGATTTAACACAATCAAACTTAGGTGTCATGCCTGACTCCTTACCTTCGTCGAGGTCCCAATCTTCAGAGTTGCGTTTAATTCTATCCAATAAATTCCATCTGAATTCAATAGTCTTCATCATAAAAGAGCCAGCACAAGAAGTATCGAGCATGGTGCGATTGTTATCAGAAAGCCGAGCATATAGATTTTGAATAATCATTTTTGTTGAGAGCTCATGATTGGGGCATGAATATAACATTGATTTAAGCCTCCCCCAAGCTTGAGCGATGCTTTCTCCTTCGCGAGGCCAGACATTATATATATAATTGCGATCACGATGAACAAGATGCATAGGGTAATACTTTTGATGAAATTCCAACTTCAATCTTTTATAGTCCCAGAATCTCATATCATCACATAGCCTATACCATATCAATGCATCTCCCTTCAAAGATAAAGGGAAGACCTTCTTCTTAGCAACATCATCGGGTATACCTGCAAGATTAAATAATCCACAAACTTCATCCACATATATTAAGTGCTCATCAGGATGCTTTGTTCCATCTCCTGTAAAAGGGTTAGCTAGCAATTTTTCCATCATACCCGAAGGAAATTCAAACAAAATTTCATTTTCAATAGGTTCAGTAGGTTGAGGAGCAACTCTTTGCTCTACTGGACGGGGTGAAGATACCCCTAACAAGCCCCTCAGAGAATTACTTTCCATAGTAACAAGTGACAGTAAATTTCAGCACACTGTATAAATTTTTCCTTACCAAATTCCACCTACCAAAGGCGCTACACTCCCCGGCAACGGCGCCAGAAAAGAGTCTTGATAACCCAGAAGTATAGGGGATCTATCGTAATCCTTTCGATAAGTAAGAGTGTCGAACCCAACGAGGAGCAGAAGGAAATGATAAGCGGTTTTCAGCAAGGTATTCTCTGCAAGTACTGAAATAAGTGGTAACAGATAGTTTTGTGATAGGATAAATTGTAACGAGCAACAAGTAACAAAAGTAAATAAAGTGCATCAAGGTGGCCCAAACCTTTTGTAGCAAAGGACAAGCCGGAACAAACTCTTATAATAGGAAAAGCGCTCCCGAGGACACATGGGAATACCGTCAAGCTAGTTTTCATCACGTTCATATGATTCACGTTTGATACTTTGATAATTTGATATGTGGGTGGTCCGGTGCTTGGGTGCTGTTCTTACTTGAACAAGCATCCCACTTATGATTAACCTCTATTGCAAGCATCCGCAATTACAACAAAAATATTAAGGTAAACCTAACCATAGCATGAAACATATGGATCCAAATCAGCCCCTTACGAAGCAACACATAAACTAGGGTTTAAGCTTCTGTCACTCTAGCAACCCATCATCTACTTATTACTTCCCAATGCCTTCCTCTAGGCCCAAATAATGGTGAAGTGTTATGTAGTCGACGTTCACATAACACCACTAGAGGCTAGACAACATACATCTTATCAAAATATCAAACGAATACCAAATTCACATGACTACTAATAGCAAGACTTCTCCCTTGTCCTCAGGAACAAACGTAATTACTCACAAAGCATATTCATGTTCATAATCAGAGGGGTAATAATATGCATATAGGATCTGAACATATGATCTTCCACCAAATAAACCAACTAGCATCAACTACAAGGAGTAATCAACACTACTAGCAACCTACTAGCACCAATCCCGGACTTTGAGACAAGAATTGGATACAAGAGATGAACTAGGGTTTGGAGATGAGATGGTGCTGGTGAAGATGTTGATGGAGATTGCCCTCTCCCGATGAGAGGAGCGTTGGTGATGACGATGGTGATGATTTCCCCCTCCTGGAGGGAAGTATCCCCGGCAGAACAGCTCTGCTGGAGCTCTAGATTGGATCCGCCAAGGTTCCATCTCGTGGCGACGGAGTCTCGTCCCGAAAAGTTCCTTCTTATTTTTTTCTCATCGAAAGACTTCATATAGGAGAAGATGGACATCGGAGAGCCACCAGGGGGCCCACGAGGTAGGGGGGCGCGCCCTAGGGGGGGTGGGGGCGCCCCCACCCTCGTGAGCAGGGTGTGGGCCCCCTGGCCTTCATCTTTGGCGAGGATTTTTATTTATTTATTTTAAGATGTTCCGTGGAGTTTCAGGACTTTTGGAGTTGCGCAGAATAGGTCTCTAATATTTGCTCGTTTTCCAGCCCAGAATTCCAGCTGCCGGCATTCTCCCTCCTTATGTAAACCTTGTAAAATAAGAGAGAATAGCCATAAGTATTGTGACATAAAGTGAAATAATAATCCATAATGCAATAAATATCGATATAAAAGCATGATGCAAAATGGACATATCAGAGTGGTGCCTAGTTTCAAGTCGATGATGAATTCGACAGCTCTAGCAGGGGGAATCCCTGGAAGTTCTTCTGGGAAGACGTCTTGGAATTCACGAACGATGGGAATGTTTTCAATGCCCTCGAGTGGTGTAGCGTTCAATGCATTCAAGGCATAAAGTTGTGCCTCGGCGTTCTGAACTAGATGAGCCTTGTAAGCAATTATTTCATCAGAAGGGTGTATCAGATGAACGGTCTTAGTGGCGCAAACTATAGAAGCAGTATGCACTTTCAACCAACCCATTCCCAGAATGAGGTCGATGCTACAGGACTTTAGTACAATGGGAGAGGCAAGGAATTCCAGTCCTTCAATTTCAACGGGAACGTTGTGACTAACCATAGAGGTTTGACATTGGCCCGCAGGAGTGTGTCAGTGTTCATCTCTTCGTATTTAATGCAATGCATAAATGCAAACTCAGCTGATATGAATGAATGCGATGCTCCTGTATCAAATAAAATGGAAGCTGGTACAAAATTTACGAGGAGTGTACCAATCACGGTAGCGGGCTGGTCTAGAACTTCAGTCAGATCAACGTGGTTGGCATGAACACGACCATAAGACTTGTCATTGTTGTTGCGAGGCTGGTTGCTTCCACGGCCAGCTGCAGGGAGGGCTAGTTGATTCTGGTTCTGGTTGCATTCCCTAGCACGGTGTCCTGGTTGACCACACCTGAAGCACAGACCATTATTGGGAGTGGGAACATGAGCTCGGGGTTGTGGAGCTGGAAGTCTTGGCTGCCTAGTTGGTGGGGGAGGCAGATGCGGTGCAACATAGGACTGCCTTGGAGCAGGTGCATTTGGCTGGTACATGCTGTTGGGAATCCATATCCTACACTTCTGCGAGGACGGGACCGAAGATGAGCCCGTGTCACGGTTGCGCCTGTGAGAGCTCTGGTGTTCCTGCAGACCAGTTTCGACATTGATGGCCTTGTTCACCAAGGTGGCGAAATCAGCAAAGTCATGCACTAGAAGTGCGAGCTTGATGTCAGCTTGAAGGCCATCACGGAACTTCTCCTGTCTGCGTGCATCAGTTGCAATGTCTTCTTCAGCATAGCGGGATAAATCCAGAAACTCCTGCTGATAGGCTTCGACAGTTTTGTTGCCCTAGGTGAGATTGCGGAACTCGTGCTTCTTTCGGTCCATGACTCCCTGAGGAATGAAGCGGGCACGGAAAGTAGCTTGGAAGTCTGGCCAGATGATGATTGTTCCAACTGGTAGAGTACGCCTGTGGCTATCCCACCATTGAGCAGCGGGTCCTTCCAGGAAGAAGGAAGCAAAGGTGACATAGCTGGCAGGGGCTACATCAGCAGACTCCATCTCATAGGTGATGTCACGGAGCCAGTCATCAGCATCCAGAGGCTGAGTTGAGCTACGATACACAGTTGGGTTGAGGCACATGAAATCCTGCAGAGTCAGTTGAGCTGGCTGCTGGTTCATATTGGGACGAGGAAAATCATATTTTCCAGGAATTGGCGGTTCAGCTCGAACTGTTGGATCATTCCAGCCATGTACTCAGGCGGTGGTGGTGCATGGCCACCACGACCACAACCACCTGGTCTGACCATCATGCTAATATATAACATGGGTAGTTCAGCATTGAGAAATTGCAAGGACAAGAATCATTCATGATGAAACATGCATAATGAAAGCAACACGATAGATACCACATAGTAGTTGGCATATCTTACAGAAGGGATCATGCATAGAGCTCGGTACACAGAGATCAATACACAGACTAAGAACATCATAGGTGGCACGCAGGCTCGCGGCGAATGCATCTAAAGCTAACAAGCAAGCCTACATCAGTCCCAGGAGGAACTGTGGAGGTAGGTGTAGCCGGACAGCTGGTAGTGACGCGAAGGGAAGTCCTCCGCGTGAGTAGCCTGGGGTCTGCGGATACTCTGGTGCGGAACCCGACGCGCAGGTGGCGGAAGAGGACCAAGTGCGGGAGAGTAGCCTCCCACATCTGGCCAGCCGACGCCCTGTGGCATCACGGTCCTGGCAGGGTAGATCACAGAACGCGACATATCACTAGATCAGACAGAGGGGTGCAACAGCGTCAGAGCACGGTACAGGTGCTGAAGGGTGGTGTACAACTCATGGCGAAGAGCTCGGTTAGCTCTATCCAGCCCATCAGCATGCAGAACCAGGTTCTGATGGTAGAAGGGATCTCGGGTGATAGTGGAGTAGGCAGCAGTGTAGTATCCCTCCGCACCAACATCGGATGCGATAGCAATGTGCCTGAAAGGGGAGGTGTCCAACTCCCGATACTTTCCACAAAGACGTGTCAGAGCAGCATCGTGGACCGCCATGTCGATAGTCACTCCAACACCATGAGCAGTGTGCAGCACGGTAGTGGAGTCATACTCCCGAGAGTAGAGGTGGACGATGGCTCGGTACTGCTCCTGGTTGAAGTCCTGGTACTCCTCATAGACAGTGTACTCAGGGTGCCAGCGATAACAGGGGTAGGTCAACATCTCAACCAACACAGCAGGTGATCCTGAGGCACCAATGGCTGTCGTGTGACGCACGAACTGTCGTGGGTTCCATCTAAAAACAAAGATGTTTCAAAGGAGTCAAATGACAGTGTGGATAATGTTCAATATACTACTCTAAAGAATAGCTAGGGCTTATCCAACTTTGGGGTGAACATGGTCACAGGATCCTAATGTTAGAGTTAGTAAAATTGTTTAACCCGAGTAGAAGAGAGACCAGAATCCCAGAGTAAAGATGAGGAGTAAAAGATCCTAATACCACCCAATGGCGACATGGGCCCATGGGTCACACAACCATGTTAGTAAAAGTTTTTCAATGACTAGACTCGACTTCGGCCAAGGAGTGTGGAAGGGGGAGTCCTACAGGCAGTCGACTCTGATACTAACTTGTGACGCCCCCGATTCAATCGTACACTAATCATACACGCAAACGTGTATGATCAAGATCAGGGGCTCACGGGAAGATATCACAACACAACTCTACAAATAAAATAAGTCATACAAGCATCATATTACAAGCCAGGGGCCTCGAGGGCTCAACTACAAGAGCTCGATCATAGACGAGTCAGTGGAAGCAACAATATCTGAGTACAGACATAAGTTAAACAAGTTTGCCTTAAGAAGGCTAGCATAAACTGGGATACATATCGAAAGAGGCGCAGGCCTCCTGCCTGGGATCCTCCTAAACTACTCCTGGTCGTCGTCAGCGGCCTGCACGTAGTAGTAGGCACCTCCCGAGTAGTAGCAGTCGTCATCGACAGTGGCGTCTAGCTCCTGGACTACAACGTTTGGTCGCAGCAATAGGGTATAGGAAGGGGGAAAAGGGGGAGCAAAGCAACCGCGAGTACTCATCCAAAGTACTCGCAAGCAAGGAACTACACTACATATGTATGCATTGGTTTCAAATGAAAAAGGAGGTATCATATGTGGACTGAACTGCAGAATGCCAGAATAAGAGGGGGATAGCTAGTCCTATTGAAGACTACGCTTCTGGCCACCTCCATCTTGCAGCATGTAGAAGAGAGTAGATGGTAAGTTAACCAAGTAGCATCGCTTAGCATAATCCTACCCGATGATCCTCCCCTCGTCGCCCTATGAGAGAGCGATCACCGGTTGTATCTGGCACTTGGAAGGGTGTGTTTTATTAAGTATCCGATTCTAGTTGTCATAAGGTCAAGGTACAACTCCAAGTCGTCCTGTTACCGAAGATCACGGCTATTCGAATAGATTAACTTCCCTGCAGGGGTGCACCACATTTCCCAACATGCTCGATCCCCTTTGTCCGGACACACTTTTCTGGGTCATGCCCCGCCTCGGAAGATCAACACGTCGCAGCCCTACCTAGGCACAACAGAGAGGTTAGCACGCCGGTCTAAATCCTATGGCGAAGGGGTCTGGGACCATCGCCCATTGCACACCTGCACGTTGCGAATGCGATCGGTGAGCAGACCTAGCCTCCCTTATACAAGAGCAGGCGTTCCAGTCCAACCCGACGCGTGCCGCTCAGGCGCTGACATCACTAAGGCTTCGGCTGATACCACGACATCGAGTGCCCATAACTGTTCCCGCGTAGTTGGTTAGTGTGTATAGGCCAGTGGCCAGACTCAGATCAAATACCCAGAGCTCGTTAAGCGTGTTATTTTGAAGTAACCGCGAACGCCGACCAGGGCCAGGCCCACCTCTCTCCTGGGTGGTCTCAACCTACCCTGTCGCTCCGCCACAAAGATCCACTCAGAGGGCCATCGGGACAAAAGTCCTTTCGGACCCAATCCGTGAATCACTCGCGGGTACTCTACGAGTCGACCCGTCTTTAGTCATCACATGTATCATGTGTATGTGTATAAGTATATACCCGTGATCACCTCCCGAGTGATCACGACTCAATAGTATAGCATGGCAGACGGACAAGAATGTAGGGCCACTGATGATAAACTAGCATCTTATACTAAGCATTAGGATTGCAGGTAAAGGTAACAACAGTAGTAGCAAGGACAGGCTATGCATCAGGATAGGATTAACGGAAAGCAGTAACATGCTACTCTACTCTAATGCAATAAGTAGAGAGAAGAGTAGGCGATATCTGGTGATCAAAGGGGGGGCTTGCCTGGTTGCTCTGGCAAGAAAGAGGGGTCGTCAACAGCATAGCCGATCGGGGCACCAGCAGCAGCGTCAGCCTCGTAGTCTACCAGAGAGAAGAGGGGGAAGAAACAATGAACACAATGCAAACAGATGCATATCGATGCATGACATGAGAAGTAGCAGTGCTAGGGGTGCCCTAACGTGGTATGAGGTGATACCGGTGAAGGGGGGAAACATCCGGGAAAATATCCCCGGTGTTTCGCGTTTCCGGATAGATGAACCGAAGGGGGAAAGTTGCGTGTTCGCTATGCTAGGGACGCATGGTGGACGAACGGGCTGCTTATCGGGGTTCGTCTCGTCGTTTTGAGCAACTTTCATGTACAAAGTTTTTCCATCCGAGCTACGGTTTATTTTATATTAATTTTAAAAGGTTTAAATCCTTTTAGGATTTATTTAATTATTTAAATCAACATTATCCAGAATAGTGATTGCTGATGTCAGCATGACGTCACCAGTTGACCTGGTCAACCTGACAGGTGGGTCCCACCTGTCAGTGACCCATTTTAATTAAACACATTAATTAACTTAA